>NC_036855.1:31296288-31300667 GCF_002910315.2 Salvelinus sp. IW2-2015
AACAACACGACAGAGTAGGCTTAACAACACGACACAGTAGGCCTTAACACACGACACAGTAGGCCTTAACACGTGGCACAGTAGGCCTTAACAACACGACACAGTAGGCCTTAACACACGACACAGTAGGCTTAACAACACGACACAGTAGGCCTTAACAACACGACACAGTAGGACTTAANGACACAGTAGGCCTTAACACACGACACAGTAGGCTTAACAACACGACACAGCAGGCCTTAACAACACAACACAGTAGACCTACTCAACACAACAAGACACAGTAGACKTACTCAACACAACACGACACAGTAGGCCTACACTACACAACACGACACAAAAGGTCCTACAGAACATAACACGACACAGTAGACCTTATGTATTTATTACGAGTAGTAATACTACCTTCCAACGCAAAGCAACAGTAACATGTAGGGACCAGGGTCTGCTTGCTTATGTAGATCATATAAAGAGCGCTTAAACAAAAAGACACAGGCAGGCAACAACCGACAGAGTAGGCTTAACAACAGACACAGAGGTCAACACGACAACAGGTACAACCACAGAGTGTTAACAACACGACAAGATCTACTACGTAACGTGGCCTTAACAACACCGGACAGAGTAAGGCTTATTATCTACTCTATCTGATTATTTTCACAGTAGCCTATAATTAGTACAAGACACAGTAGTCTTAAACAACACGAACACGTAGGCCTTAACAACACGACACAGTAGAATTCAACAACAAGACACAGTAAGACCTACTCAACACAACAAGACACAGTAGACCTTAACAACACGACAGCAGTACGGCCTTAACAACGACGACACAGTAGACCTACTCAACACACGACACAGAGTAGACCTAAACAACAAACATGACAACAGCACGCCTAAACAACGCAACACACAAAGTAGGCCTACAAACAAAACACGACACAGAAGGTCCTACAGAACACAACATGACACAGTAGAGGCTTAAACAACACGACAGAGTAGGCTTAAAACGACTGACAGGCAGTAGGCCTTAACACTACGACAGATGCCTAACATGTCACAGTAGGCCTTAACAACACGACCAGTAGGCCTAACAACACGACAGAGTAGGCCTTAACAACTTGACACAGTAGGCTTAACACAGACGACACAGTAGGCCTTAACCACACGAACAGCAGGCCTTAACACAACAGAGAAGGCTTAAATTAACGACACAGCAGGCCTTAGACACACAACACAGTAGTCTTAACAACGTAACAGAACACGTTAACAGCACACAGCACAGTGCCTTAACACGACGACAGCAGCGAGGCCTTACAAACGAAGCACAGAGGCCTTAACAAACACAACCGACAGACGTAGGCCTTAACAATACACACAGTAGGCTCAACAACAAGACACAGTAAGACCTAAGCTCACACACAGACAATAGACAGTAGCTTAACAACACGACTAAGCAGAGCCTTAACAACACAGACACACGCAGGCCTTAACAACACGACACAGTAGGCCTTAACAACACAACACAGTAGCTTCAACAACACGACACAGACGCTACAAGCACTAACCTACTCAACACAACAAGACACAGTAGACCTTAACAACACGACACAGTAGGCCTTAACAACACGACACAGTAGACCTACTCAACACACCAACACAGTGAGCCTAAACAAGACAACTATGACACAGCAGCCTAAACAACGGCATACACACAAAGTAGGTCTACACACAACAACACAAAGTGACCACAAGAGGACTTAACAACACGACAGAGTAGCTTTAACAACACGACAGTAGGCTTAACACACAACACAGTAGGCCTTAACAACACAACACAGTAGGGTCTTAACAACACGCCACAGTAGGGAACCTAACAACAGACGAGCGTAGGCTTAAAACAACGACGACACAGTAGCGACCTTAACAACACGACACAGTAAGGCTTAAGCAACACGACACAGTAGGCCCTTAGATACAGCACAGCAGGTAGGCCTTAACAAGACACGGACACGGCGGGCTTAACAACACGACACAGCAGACCTTAACAACACGCAACAGCAGGCCTTAACAACACGACACAGTAGGGTCCTACTCAACACAACAAGACAGCGAGTAGAAGCCCTTAACAAACATGACGATCACAGAGGCCTTAAACACGATACGGAGACCCGCCACACACGACAACAACATAGCAAACACACAACTGAAGTAGACGACACCCTCCACAAAGCCTACAACACACAACACGATCACGAAGGCCTACAGAACACAACATGACACAGTAGAGCTTAACAACACGACAGAGGTAGGCCTTAACAACGCAACACGTAGGCCTTAACAACGACGACAGGTAGGGCTCTTAACACGTGAAACACGTAGGCCTTAACACACGACACAGTAGGCCTTAACACAGCACAGAGTAGGCGTTAACAACATGCACAGTAAGAAGGCTTAACAACGACGACGAACAGTTAGCCTTAACACGACGACAGAGTAGGCTTAACACATGAGCAGAGTAGCTTAACACACAAACAGTAGGCTTAACAACAGAACACAGTAAACCTACTCAACCAACAATACACGAGTAGAGCCTTTAACAAACACGACAGAGCAGGCCTTAACAAACACGACACAGGCAGGCCTTAACAACGACACAGTAGGCCTTAACAAACAGCAACACAGTAGATTCAACAACACGACACGAGTAGGCTTCAACAACAAGACACACTAGACCTACTCAACACAAAGGACACAGTAGACCTTAACAACACGACACAGTAGGCCTTAACAACACGACACAGTAGACCTATCAACACAACACGACACAGTAGGCCTAAACAACACAACAGACACAGCAGGCCTAAACAACGCAACACAACAAAGTAGGTCTACAACAAAACACAACATGACACGTAGGCCTTAACAACATGAGAGCCGACACAGTAGGTCTTAACAACACGAAACAGTAAGGCCTTAACACACAACACACGTAGGCCTTAACAACAGCAAACACAGTAGGCCTTAACACACGACACAGTAGGCCCTAACAACACGACAGAGTAGGCTTAACAACCGACACAGTAGACCTTAACACACGACACAGTAGGTTAACAAACACGACACAGTAGGCCTTAATACAACAAACAACACGTAGGCCTTAACAACAGCGACACAACAGCAGGCTTAACGAACACGACACACAGCGAGACCTTAACAACACGGACACAGCAAGCCTTAACAACACGACACAAGTAGGCCTACTCAACACACACAAGACAGCATAGACCTTACAACATGACATGACAACAGTAGACAGTAGAAGAGACGAAACAAAGACGCACACAACCAAGTAGGCCTACACAACACAACCGGACAACAGAAGGGCCTACAGAACACACAACATGACACAGAAGAGCTTAACAACACGACACAGAGTAGCCTTAAACAACAACAACAGACACAGTAGGCTTAAACACGGACCAGTAGTAGGCCTTAACGACACAACACGGCCTGAACAGGTAGGCCTTGAACAAAACACGACACAGTAGGCCTTAACACGCACAGAGTAGGCTTAACAACATGCACAGTAGGCCTTAACAACACGACACAGTAGCCTTAACACGCGACAATAGGCTTAACAACATGACACAGTAGGCCTTAACACACGACACAGTAGGCTTAACAACACGACACAGCAGGCCTTAACAACACAAACACAGTAGACCTACTCAACACAACAAGACACAGTAGAGCATACTCAACACAACACGACACAGTAGGCCTACACTAACACAACACGACACAAAAGGTCCTACAGAAAACAAACACGACACAGTAGACTTAACAACACGACAGAGAGCTTAACAACACGACAGCAGTAGGCCTTAACCACGCACAGTAGCTTAACACCGTTGCACAGGTAGGCCTTAACAAACACAAGCACAGTAGGCTTAACACACGACACAGTAGCTTAACACACAGACAGAGTAGGCTTAACAACACGACACAGTAGGCCTTAACACACGACACAGTAGGCCTTAACACGTGGCCAGCAGTAGGCCTTAACAACACGACACAGTAGCCTTAACACACGAACAGTAGGCTTAACAAACACGACACAAGTAGGCCTTAACAACACGATACACAGTAGGACTTAAAACACAACAGAGTAGCTTAACAACACGTCACAGTAGGCCTTAACACACGACACAGCAGCCTAACAACACGTCACAGCACGGCTTAACAACACGACACAGCAGGCTTAACAACACGACACAGCAGGCCTTAACAACACAACACAGTAGGCTTCAACAACAAGACACAGTAAACCTACTCAACACAACAAGACACAGTAGACCTTACCAAGCACGACACAG
>NC_036855.1:31303255-31324472 GCF_002910315.2 Salvelinus sp. IW2-2015
TTAACAACACGACACAGTAGGCCTTAACAACACGACACAGTAGACCTACTCAACACAACACAAAACAGTAGGCCTAAACAACGCATTACGACAAAGTAGGCCTACACAACACAACACAGAAGGTCCCACAGAACACAACACGACACAGTAGGCATAACAACACGCCACAGTAGGCCTTAACACACGACTTGGTAGGCCTTAACACATGACACAGTAGGCCTTAACAACACGACATTAACAACACGACACAGTAGGCCTTAACAACACGACAGAGTTGGCTTAACACACGACACAGTAGACCCTAACAACACAGCAGAGTAGGCTTAACAACACGACACAACACACTAGGTCTACACGACACGGCAAAGTAGGCCAACTCAAAACAACACAACACAGTAGGTCTAAACAACACAAGCCCCCTCTTAAAGACATCAAAGGGTTTTTTACTTTAATGAGTCCAAACACATTAAGAATGTATTGAGGCTTGGTAGACTAGAGGAGTTGGAGGAGAAGGATGGATATTTGTCTGGTGCTATTGATTTCTCACAAGCTTTTATTGCATCTCAGTGACGGGCTAATGCCCCCAGATCCTGCTACACTGTGAATTATTAAACACACTGTTTTGTTTTGTGTCAGCTGCAAAGTAATTCGAGATTTGTGACGCTGATATCTGATGATGTGGTATGGGAGTAAAGTGTTTATTCTCGGGAATTGGACTGACGTAGACGATGATGAGAGGTCGGCATCGCTGGCTGCTAATGTGGTAAGTCAATATCAAGTTTGGGAGAAGTCAGCAGGCCTGCGTCCCAAATGGCACTGTATTCCCTACAGTGCACTACATTTGACCAGATCCTAATAGGTCCTGGTCAAAAGTAGTACACTAAATAGAATAGGGTGTCATTTGGGACACCGATAAGGACAGTGATATTGCTGCTTAGTGGCTGGACACGTTCCAACATTGTCCTGGTGTCGCAGGCTTCATCTATAACCTGACAGATATGAGTAACCTGAGAGAATGTGGGATGACAGATTCACCCCTCATATCGTACAGTATCATGGAGCGCGCGATGGGTGTAAAAAAAGAACACAAAATGAAGCAAGAAACACAACTGAGTGAAACAGAGCGACCGCAAAAAGATATGGAGAAGAAGATAAAAGAGGTAGAGAGAGAGAGAGAGAGAGAGAGAGAGAGAGAGAGAACCGGAGAGGAGTTAAGATTCAGGGCCTCACGGCGGCAGAGGGAGCTATCATTACCATACATCAGGAAAATAAATGAGGCTTTCAGCGGGCCGTAATAAGAGTTTGATAAATCATCAGGCCAGAATTAACTAGACGTCAAAACAATGTGAGCAGGCTGATGGATGGGGGAGGAGGGGCTGATGGCACAGATTAGTCTGGCTGGGACTGGGCAGGACCGACCGGGCGAGGAGGGGAGTGAAGGGGTGAGAGCCTGACAAGGTCGAGTGAGGTGGGGTGAGGATGGATGGGGTGGGTGGGAGCACAAGGACATAGGGGTGTTTTTGGCAGCCATGCAAGCTTTATAGAACAGAATAGGTTGTAAGGAGAGGAATACAGAGCGGGTTAGTAGAATGAGTTCAGAGAGAAATAGAGGAGAGGACYTTTGTTTTGAAGCTCTACATTCCAGACTTTTTTCATTCCTTTGTCATCCAGACGATGTAGGTCAGATTTGAGACTCCACGGTGATTGTAGTACACAGCAGCTGATTGTATACTGTKGCACTAGACAACCCCTTGATTATTCCATACTCAATGCTGTTACGTTGTGTCCAAGTGATTTGTCACAGGACAGGAGAGTGATTTGGTGTGTGTGTGTGTGTGTGCGTGTGTGTTGGGGGTTGGTTATCAGGCTTCTGATCATGAGACTGGTTAACACTGTAGTAGCCATTACATGAGGGCGGTGTGTCACAGCTTGTGCCACGTCCTCTCTCTCTCTCGTTCCCTCTCTATCCTTCCCTAGCCGACTGGGGGGAGCTTTAATTGCGCAACGCTGACCTTTCCTGAGTCGCCGTGACAACCCTGTCGCCAGCAACGGGAGGTGACGGTGGCCCGATTAGTGGTGACAGTGCCGGGCGGGCGGCACCCGGGCATGGCTAATTGGGCCCCATCATCCTCAGCGCTAGTTAGAGAGGAGAGGAGACCAGAGCATTGCCAGGCTCCAGGGGGAGCCGTGTCCACTCTCACTCTCCTCAATTCCTGCCTGCTTGCTCTGACTGTGTGTGTGTGGGAGGAGGGGAGTGGTGTGTGTGGTGTGTGTTGTGTTGTGTGTGTGTGTGTGTGTGTGTGTGTGTGTGTGTGGTGTTGTGTGTGTGTTGTTGTGTGTGTGTGGTGTGTGTGTGTGTGTGGTGTGTGTGTGGGGGGGGAGGGAGGGGGGAGTTGTGTGTGTGTGTGTGTGTGTGGTGTGTTGTGTGTTAGTGATGCACGGTGACTCATAACCGCAGTCCCGAGGTATATCCTCAGGCCGCGGCGGGTTTAGAGTCATGAAATACTGTGTGGATGGAGGCGGGTGGGAGCGGTGGGTTGCATAAAGAGAAACAATGCAAAATCCCATAAATGTAAAAATTCTTTGTGCAATTTATCACCATATAGGCTACATGGAGGGTTTTTTTCTTTCATTATTTGTATCTGCCGTTAGTGCGTCACCTAAGCCTAAGAGAAAAGCTGTGAAACGCTGCGAGTTGAAGTTGAAGTAGTCTAATGTTTGGGAAGGATTTGGTGAAGTGTTAAAAGAGGACGATAGCAGTTCCGGCTATGTTATATGTGATTATTGTGAGGCACTATACCCATTTGACAGTCACAAGACTTCAACATGACACGTCAAGGGAACTGTACTGTTCAGATGGGTTAAATGGAACAGTAGCCGAACTGACATCTGGACACTGGATAACAATAACTCCTGCAGGATGAAGCATTTCTTGCAGTAAAATTATACACCAAATGTACATTTTGACTCGGGAACGGGAGGGGAGAAATATGATTTCTTTATTTGAGAGAATGAATGCTTTCTTTATCAGCATCTTAAAAGCTGATAGTATTTCAGCCATATAAAATATGCATCCAAGSCGAACTGAGAAGCTGCGTGTATCTAATTGTTGACGAACAAATACCCTACCAAAATATCAGAAATTATAAGCAGAAACAAAGGCCTATCTAGAAAGGCCTGTCAAAAAATAGATTCGCAATAGAGCTATAGATTTGACTATAGAGCGCATTTTCTATATTTGCGGGTTACGGTCGGGTGCGGGTCTCAGACTTTCACTTCATCACATACTATAGTCGGGCGGACGCACACAGGTTATTAGCAATTGCGYGMAGGTGCGGGTGAACAAACAGCTGACCCGCTTATCACTAGTGTGTTAGTTCAGTAGGAGAGGGCCTAACTGGAATGGAGCTAGATTGAACAGAACGAGGCACAATGATGACATGACGCTCAGAAGATAATTATGTCCCACACTCTCTCTCCCTGCCCTACCGCCTGGTGACATCTCTCTGTGTGCAGCTGACGGGGACGTGGCCTGGGGCCTGAAGCTGGGCAGGAGGATGGAGAACGGAGGATGTGTACTCAGACCTGCAGTCACTGGGCAGACGGCCCTGCCCCTACACTTTTATTTTAAAAAGGTGCTACCTGGAACCAAAGAGGGTTGTCCCATGGGGACAGCCCAAGAACCCATTTGGAACCATYTTTTCTAAGAGTGTAGGCCTGGATGGGCCCTCAGCCTACCCAAAACTGGAACTGTGTACAACTGTACGATGTCTATCTTTACCATTGTATGTMTACAGCCGGTCTGCACACTGTTTCTACAGACTGTGTGTTGTCTACAGTGAAGACTCAGTCTGTCTTGTACTAGGTTTTCTTGTCATGTCTGTCCATACTGGGATTTACTCTGGGTGGATGTGCTTCAGTGTAAAGCCTTCCTCAGCTTACTTACTTAATGAGCTATGATGAATAATAGTCAGAGTCAGATCTAGCCTGTCCATTCTGTCAGTCTGTACGTCTGTCTATCTGTCTGTCCGTCCATTTTGAAGATTATCCAGTCAGTCAATCTGTCTGTCTGTCTGTCCATTTGAAGATTATCCAGTCAGTCAATCTGTCTGTCTGTCTATCTGTCCGTCCATTTGAAGATTATCCAGTCAGTCAATCTGTCTGTCTGTCCGTCCATTTGAACATTATCCAGTCAGTCAATCTGTCTGTCTGTCCATTTGAACATTATCCAGTCAGTCAGTAAGTCCACCTGAGGCCCCCATCTAGGAGAGATGTTTTCTCAAAACATATGTGTCTCCAATTCAGGCTCTTCATTTCAGGCCAAAACAAAGTGTGCTTTGCATTCTGATTTAATCCATACCAACCAACCACGCTGCTGGGGGACTAATCCCTGGAAACCATCTAAACATGTGGTTTAAGGGAATTGGATAAGACCCCCACCCTTGACCTACGGTACATCCCAAATGGCACCTAGTTCTCTATATAGTGCACTACTTCTGATSCAAGCCCGATGGGGTGAAAGTAGTGCACTATAAAAGGGAATAGGGTACCATTTGTGAGGTAACTTTATTATTAGGATAAATAATTAGACTTCAGTATGACGTTTAAGTGGTTGAATGACAAGCGGTGGTTCTAATGGTCCCCATCTGTTGCAGTAATGAAGCCACTCGTCTGAATGAGGTATTTTAATTAAATGTACTGTATTAGCCTTGATATGTTYCTTATCAGCAGTCACAGTCGTTATGCAAATGTAATAAAGATTGGCGTGCAGCTTTGTAATTAACAACAGAGATGTTAGCAACTGGCTTCCAGCTAAGTTCCCTTCAAGTGTTCAAACGAGAGAGAAAGAAAATGAGGACCCCTCATCTGAAATCCTACCCCCTCTTATGGGCACTCTTCCTCTGAAGTGTTTAGACATGCTACATACTTTTGTACTACATCATTGTACAATCTATGTCTTCTGAGATACAATCTAACTAATACAATTGTACAATCTATGTCTTCTGAGATATAATCTAGCTACTGTTGACCAAKCCCATTCCGTACAAATTTGCGCAACCGCGGCATRCAAACGAGGCTGCAATGAAAACTAARGGGACTGTAGTGACTGTGTTGGCATCACAATCTGGGGTGTGAACTACGTTTCTATTCAAGCGTTGATTGACATGATGTTGGCCCAATATTATTGGAGAAAAGTTGAAAAAACGGACCCCTCTGACGCTGTACYTTAAATTGTGACGTGTCATGGCGTAACGTTACAGCAGGCATAATGCAACTCTGTCTGTGTCGTACAGCCTCTCTCCACCAGGTGTAGCGCTTCTCTGCCAGATTAAAAATAAGAAAGGAACAGGGAATAGGTAAGGGGAGGATACCTAGTCAATTGTACAACTGAATGGATTCATTTTTTTGCGTTATCGCTGCAAGCCAACATGACTATCAAAAGCCGCGACAGCCTCTGTTAATTTCTGAAGATAACTTTAGCGCCGCCCTAAAACCCRGAATCAAATTCGATGTAATGACACATTATATAAACTCTTTATAGTTTTTATTTACATTTTAGAGGTGATAAGTTGGACCGATCGGATGAAAAAAGCCATTTCCCCACACGGCTTATCTCCCCCTTACCCTATCATGCAGTAGGTTTCTCTTCCCCAACCGTCATTTWAAAAAAAGACCCGATGGAACTCATTGCCTTCTTCAATCATGCAAAGACGGGCAGCATGAAGGMCTCGTCATTGATTTTGCTGGAAAGTGGAGAAATTGATATTGGAAGTATTACATTTTTTGGGCGCTAAAATAAGGGAAATTGTACGTTACAGCGCGATGTACAAACGTGCGTTTGCTAACTATAATACAATTGTACAATCTTATGTCCCCTTCTCATGTCGTCTTCTATTGTTGTACTCGTCTTATGTTCAGAAGTAGCTAGTGATGTTGAGAGAAATCTAATATGTGGGGGAAAAGCTGGAGTGAAGACAACACAATTCTGCCATCTCTGTTACATCTCTACTCTGACATGCCTTCTGTCAGGGGGGGGGGGGGGGGCATATGTGGGCGGGCTGGTGCCTCTCTCTGACCCTGCCGTCATTAATCTCACTCCCTGTCAGGGTAAAGACACTGATGGACGGGTCAGTGTTTGGCCCACTACACGCACGCACGCACGCACGCACGCACGCCACACGCACGCACCGCACCACACACACACACACACCACACACACACACACACACACACACACACACACACACACACACACACTCTGGCACCTCTCGCTGCTGACAGCTTCAAACCCACACACATACTCATTCAGTTACTCATTCACAGCGGCTGACAGACTTAAAAGGACCCATTCAATGAACGGTCCTGAACCTGCCCTGTGTGTGTGCGTGCATGTGTTATACTCTCTGTAGAAGCCGCAGCACTACCCAGTCACCTCTTACCCCCTCTGCTGTTCACTCACAGCATATCTGTCTGTTTGTCAAATTATATACTGCCAGAGACCAGTTACAATGAAGCCATAGAGACTTAAAATGTACCTGAATCTCAGGGATATGCACACAGTTAACGTGCAATTCAGCTGAGATCAAATCCAGTGTATGTTTAGAATGAGTTACAAATTGTGCACACACACGCACACACACACACAGTCTTTCTGTTCAAATTGGGTAAAAACAGCTCCTCTGCTCCCTCTAAGCTGTCCTTCCCTCCCTTCTCCCCCTCTTGTCCAGCCAGCTCAGGCCCTCCACATTTCCAAGCAATTACTTCATGTTGATTTAGCTGTCATTGGGGGCATGTGTTTTAACATGATTTATAGACTGCAGCCCGGTGCCAGTTGACTCGCGATAAATTTAACAATATTGAAAAAGGCTCATTTGCTTAGCATTACATTAGAGGATAGATGATTTCTACACAAAGTCATGTAAATGAGTTTTAAGAGGGCCCATCACTCATCATGTCATGTAGCCAATCCCATTATTATTTATGACTATAATTGCCCCATGTTTCCTCAGGCCAAAGCGTACAACTCGTGTGTGGTGACAGCTCCACTCTGGCACAGGCTGAGGGATAGTGTGTGTATGTGTGTTCCTGCATGCATGTGTGTATTTTCTCTTCATTTTGCAAGCAGTATGGAGCTTTCTGTTGACTGTGTGTGTATGCCAGAACAAAAAAAGAGAACCTTGCTGTGAGTTGAATGTCCACTGTGTTATCTTCAGGCACAGGCTGTCACTTTCAATCTAAACAGCATGGTGACAGTTTCAACCAATTAGAAAATTAACCTCTCTCTGGAGAAAAATACCCATCGACCCAGCAGTCACTGGTGTGTCTGTGTATGTGTGTGTGTGTGCGTTTGTGAGTTTGTGTGTGTTCGCGCATGTGTGTGTGTGCATGGGTGCGTTAGTGTGATTGTGTGTGTTGGCGCATATGTGTGTGTGTGCATGTGTGCATGCTTGTGTGTAGGCCTACGTGTGTGTGTGCGCGTGCGTGCGTATCTGGCTAGGCGGAAGGAGCCAGTGCTCTCTATGTTATCTAATGGAGCTCCATATCAGGAGGTGAAGCTGATTGGACCAACCTCTTTACACAGATACAACCCTTCTCACATACACTGCTGTCATACACACTTAGACCCAACACACACACTAGCACACTTGCAAATCTTAAAATGGTGTTGAACGTAAATTCTTCAGTATACAGTAATGTACTCCATGTCTATGTACCATATACCTCATTCATTCTGAGATCAACTCTGACTATGAGAACACAGCTGAGGCTGGCCCATTGCATCGTGCACTTGCTCAGATATGTCATAACACTGCTACTTACATGTGCCTCTGTCAAACATGTCAGCCCCAAACCATAACAAAGATAAAGGGCTGCTTTTATAGCCCGGCCCAAGTGTGTGTTGACATTGCAGCTGAGGCATTATTTGATTGGCACAGTGATCTGCACGTCTATGCCAATTACATTGTAATCTGGCTTTATAGAGGCCGTGGCTCTATCATGGTCTAGAGCTGGGGGGTAGAGGGGCGAGGGGTAGAGGGATAGAGGGCAGGGCACAGAGATAATGAGAGAAAAGCCTAAGGGATTCAAGCACTGTCTGGCAGAGCTACTAGACCCTAAGGCTGCCTGGTTAACTCTGTGTAAGGGCATTGGAGTTCACCAGTCTTAATAGATCCTTGTATTATTGCAGTTCACAAGTCAAATACATAACTTTTGTATTGTACTGGATATCTGTATGCTTTCATGACAGTACTAAGCCATTGCATTTATCAGGCGCCAAAAACCAAGGGACAAATATTGACAGCACAGTCCCTGCAGAGAGAATACACTATCGGGTATATCCATGGTAAAATGTGTGCAAAACAAAAGCCATTGACTTCAAAGTTTAACTAACCACACAACTCAACGCACAAGGACTAGTTTGAATAATTTACACAGAAAATTTCACAAAAACACATTTACTGGAATAACTGTGCAGATGCAATGTTTGGTAACAGAATAATGGTAAAATCTCCTTCCYTTTTTTATGCTACCACGTTTCCCAAAAACTGTTATATATCTGCTCTGAAATTAAGATTCAAAGATGTCTGCAGAAAGAATGGGGTGTCAGCTATGACATGACACCGTGAGTTAATTTTTTTTTATTTTGGTTATTGAATTGAACTACAGTAGGTGAAGTAAGGATTTTCAATGCGACCCTGTGCATGTGACTAAATGAAAATCTAATCTAATCTAGAGTAGAGATCAGTACAGTAGATATGTTCAGTACATTACATTATACTGTACTCTAGTGTGCTCTATTGCAGGGGTTTGCAAAGGTACTAAGGGAGGGGATATTTTGGGGGATTTTTTTATGTGAAAATTGATAGCTACACCTAGGGTTGCAAAAGGTTGGAAACTTTCCGGCAAATTTCCTGAATTTTCCGGAAATTTTCCATGGGAAGTTAAGCCCGGGAATTTGGGGAATTTTGCTTAAATTCATCCAAAAAGTTAGCTTATAACAGTGAACCTTTTTTGTGGGATACACATAAGGCAATTCTAGGTCTTGTGGCATAATTTGGTTAAACTATCCACAATTCAATGGAATTGCAACCCTCTGCATGCACATTGCACTCTTCCATCACATGTACAGCTGATTCTCAAGATCTTGCACACTAATGAGATGCTATTGAGCCCACACTACTACACCGTCTGAGCCAAGGACTACATGCTTTCTGGTAAGTTTTGATTATAATACAGGGTGGGGTGAATATATTTTAAATGACATACATGATTTTTTGTTAACTAGTAAATAGTAGCTTACAGCAAAGTGAGTTTAAATAATTTTTTACTTGTTGACAATTTCTGCTAGTTAGTTTAGCTTTTAAGTGGGTTTTAGCTTGCTTGAGCCTGCTAACTGAGGAGTGTTAATTCACCTGTTTCCATACATGTTTKATTTTAAAACATTTGTCTTACAAAGGAGTTGTTTAATCTAACTGCTGAACTATTTATCTGTACATGGAATTGTATTAGTTTTTKTTTTACTKATTTGTTTCTAATCTTTAGAGGACAATGCCACGGGCACTATCTGATGTGTGGAGACATTTCACTGAGGCTAATGTAGAAGGTGAAGTTGTGTACATTTGCAAATACTGTGCCAAATGATATGTGAAGAATGCAACAAAGATGCAGAATCATCTGGCCAAGTGCATAAAGTTCCCTCAGTGCTCACAACAAGCAACCTCTGACAAAGGTCCCTCTACTTCTATTCGAGGTGAAAATTATGAATCAGACACTCGATAGCAACAGCTCATGGTCCTCCTGAAATCAGTTTTTTTTTTTACTTAATGGAGGAACGTAGTCAGAGAAATGCTGATGAATGTCTTGCTCGAGCTGTGTATGCAATTGGTTCACCTCTGTTGCTCACAGGCAATGTGTATTGGAAGAGATTTCTGAATATTCTTCGCCCAGCATACACCCCTCCAACRAGACATGCATTATCTACTAATTTACTTGATGCAGAGTTCAACAGAGTTCAAGTGAAGGTCAAGCAAATCATAGAGAAAGCAGACTGTATTGCAATCATCTCTGATGGGTGGTCGAATGTTTGTGGGCAAGGAATAATTAACTATATCATCTCCATCCCTCAACCAGTATTATACAAGAGCACAGACACAAGGGACAACAGACACACCGCTCTACATTGCAGATGTAGGCAGTCATCAATGACCTTGGACCACAGAAGGTATTTGCACTGGTGACAGACAATGAACATGAAGGCTGCTTGGTCTAAAGTGGAGGAGTACTACCCTCACATCACACCCATTGGCTGTG
This sequence comes from Salvelinus sp. IW2-2015, assembly GCF_002910315.2. Lineage (NCBI taxonomy): Eukaryota > Metazoa > Chordata > Actinopteri > Salmoniformes > Salmonidae > Salvelinus > Salvelinus sp. IW2-2015. Next base: position 31,313,567 of record NC_036855.1, read on the forward strand.
CTGCTCATTCATTGACTCTGCTCCTCAAGGACATCATGGCACTGAAAACAATGGATACATTCTACAAGAGAGCCAAGGAAATGGTTAGGTATGTGAAGGGTCATCAAGTTATAGCAGCAATCTACCTCACCAAGCAAAGTGAGAAGAATAAGAGCACCACATTGAAGCTGCCCAGCAACGCCCGTTGGGGTGGTGTTGTCATCATGTTTGATGACAACACTGCAGGGGAAGGAGGGGAAGGAGTCTCTCCAAGAAATCATATCACAGCTGCCGATATGGACAGCCCCATCAAGAGGATCCTACTGGATGATGTATTTTGGGAGAGAGTGGTAAGCAGCCTGAAACTCCTGAAACCTGTAGCAGTAGCCATTGCATGGATTGATGGAGACAGTGCCATCCTGTCTGATGTTCAGACTCTGCTTGCAGATGTAAGAGAAGAAATCCGTACTGCCCTGCCCACTTCGCTGTTACTCCAAGCAGAGGAAACTGCAGTTTTGAAATACATCAAAAAGCATGAAGACTTCTGCCTGAAGCCCATACAGGCCACAACATACATGTTGGTCCCCAAGTATGGAAGAGCATCCTGTCTGGTGCAGAGATCAACAAGGCCTATGGTGTCATCACTACCGTGTCTCGCCTCCTTGGCCTGGATGAGGGCAAGGTTCTTGGCAGTCTGGCAAAGTACACTTCCAAGCAAGGGCTTTGGGATGGAGATGGAATATGGCAGTCGTGCCAACATATCTCATCAGCAACCTTTTAATTTGATCTTTATTTAACTAGGCAAGTCAGTTAAGAACAAATTCTTATTTTCAATGACAGCCTAGGAACAGTGGGTTAACTGTCTTGTTCATGGGCAGAATGACAGATTTTTACCTTGTCAGCTCAGGGGTTCGATCTTGCAACCTTTCAGTTACTAGTCCAAAACTCTAACCACTAGGCTACCTGCCACCACCTGCTGGAAGGGACTGTGGATCTGAGGCTCTTTCCCGTTTCCTCCATCATCCTCCAAATGCCACCAACATCAGCCGCCTCAAAGCGCAATTGGTCCTTGTTTGGGAACACACACACCAAAGCACACAACAGGCTGACCAATACAAGGGTTGAAGAATTGGTGGCCATCCGGGTAGATTTGAGGCTTTTTGAACCTGACAATGAGCCATCTTCAACAAGGTTGGAAAGTGACAGTGAAGATGAGGCCTCAGAGTCTGATGTTCAAGAGGTGGACATTGAGGAGGTCCAGCGAGAAGACATGGAAGCCTGAGAGGAAGACAACCAAAGCTTTTGTTTCTAGACTATCATTTTACAGATTAATGTTGAAAACGTTTTTGGGAGATGCGATGGATCATTGGGGATCATTCAATATTCCCTTTCTTTTGTTGTTCAGTGAAATCATCCCATGTGAAGAGTCAACTCATTTAATTAAAGTTCAATTCAWAACTAAATTGTTTTTTTTATTTCTATTGGAAGGATTGAATCATTTGCAATTATGTCTACTTATGATYAGGTAAAATGTTTATGTTTCTGTCTCCATATGATATGGTAAATATATCCAATGCAAAAAAAACATCTACATTTAAARGGTATTAATATGAATTTGCATATATTTCCGTTAATTCCCATATATTCCCATAATTCCCACGGAAAGTTTCCACCTCTGAATATTCCCCAAAATGTGCAACCCTAGCAAAAACACAATACCATTGTGGAAATCATTTTCATGTGTCTGCGTCCAGTATGAAGGAAGTTAGAGGTAGTTTCATGAGCCAATGCTAACTAGTGTTAGCACAATGACTGGAAGTCTACAGGAACAGTTAGCATTCTAGCTGTTCCTGTTAATCCGACTCTGGGGAAGTAGATAAATGGCTTCATTGCCAAAATCTCAAACTATCCCTTTAATAAGGAATATTTTATATACACTGAGTGTACAAAACATTAGGAACACCTTCCCCTTTTCCCCCTCAGAACAGCTTCAATTTGTCGAGGCATGGACTCTACAAGGTGTCGAAAACGTTTCACAGGGATGCTGGCCCATGTTGACTCCTTCCCATAGTTGTGTCAAGTTGGCTGGATGTCCTTTGGGTGTTGGACCATTCTTGATACACATGGGAAACTGTTGAGTGAAAAACCCAGCATCATTGCAGTACTTTACACAAGCCGGTGTGCCTGGCACCTACTACTATACCCCGTTCAAAGGCACTTAAGTCTGGGTCGCAAGTTTGCCAGGACAGGGGTCCCTGGGCAAAAAAAGTTTGAAAACCCCTGCTCTACTGTACTGTACTCTACTTTTCTTTACTCTACTGTGCTGTCCAAACTTGTGAAACATAGGCGTCTATGACTGATTCAGATTTGGTCCGGCCAGGGCGGACTGACCAAATTTCAACAACTTTTCAATGTCCATGGACGTCCGATGTTGGTCGGTGCTCAGTTGGTGAGTATGCGGTTTACAGTAAGTGGAAAGAGGGTAGGTGGTAGGTGTCATAGTAGGTGTCAGTAAGAGTCAGAAGAGGCAGCATTAACTGTAGAGAGAGTGGCAGAGAGCGAGAGAGAGAGGGAGAGATAAGGCTGGTCCTGGCCATTCTGCCACCCTAAGTGAGACAAAAAAATACGTATTTTCCAGACGTTGACGTTAGGTTCAATTTAGGGTCTAACTYAAAGGTGGAAATACGTATTTTCCAGACGTTGAAATCAGGTTCATTTTCGGTTCTGAATGAAAGTTGAAAAGATGTCATATTTATAGACATCTATGTTAGGGCCAAATTAAGGCTGGTCCAGACCGGACAAAATCTGAACCACACCTAGACGTCCTATGATTGGTTCAGATTTGTTCTGGATTGGACCAAAAACCAACGTCAATGGACATGGAAATCAAGGCCGGTCCGTACTGCACAAAAAAAAAAACTCCAGTTCGGACAGGACCAAAGAAAGGATGTCCAAAAGACGTCGGCTCGTGCTTACTGGGGTGTAGCCTATCATGTCAGCCGCAATGGCATTTAATGAATGCCCATCCATGTGGTATGCCCACCATTTGTAAAACAGGCCGTTGCATTGGCTTTATTAGTACTGATTCCTGTAACTAATACATTTGGCTACTTAAAGCTCTGAATATCAGCTCCCCAACTTAATCAGCAGGAGTTATCCTGAGCCTATTTGCAATGTGTTTACACATCGGGAAATGCATAGTATGATCAGCTCATAAAAAATMTACAAATACAAACTTGAAACCACTGATTATGAACATTTAGCCCACGGGATGAAACTCCTGGACAGCAGTTGTGAGTAGCCTGATTGTCCATTCCATATTGGTCATTTTACTTTGACCTGTACTGTTTTTAGGTTGTTGTTTGTCAGCATATTTTTTATTTGTTTGGGCGCCATTTAGGTTAGGCTATATGATCAGAGAAACCTGCATGATGTAAAAAGTTTCCATCTCAATACATTGTGATGCATTTTGTCTCCAGCCAGTGGGCTACAGAAAAGGTCACARACTCTTCTACCTTATGCTATATCTGCTACATGATTTACATTAGATCATTTTTTTGACTGAAAAAAAATGTTGGTGGGGTTCCGTAGTGATGCGCCTCTTCAACAGCACCCTGGAGAGGCATGCTGGGAATGGACAAGATACATATTTTGCATCCCTGCCTTTGACAAAGTGGGCACTGCTTATCACAGGGTGGCATCAGCGRTCACTTAAAAAGCCCATATGCCACTGGTTGAGAGAAACTGTCATTGTTTTTGGGCAGAATTATGTGAGGTTTTATGTGTTGTTGGAGGTGCATCTTGGTCAGTTTAGCTAAAAAATTGCCGCCCTCGTCAATCTGCCGCCATAGGCGCCGCATAATCCTGTCAAATAAGTGGGCCGGCCCTGGGGAGAYTGAGAGGTTGTCCAGACTGTTTTTACAGTCAGCAGATGACTTAAAGAGAAAAACAACTGTTACGAGCTGAACATAAAAGTATGCCAGTGGAAGGGAGAACAGTAGCAAGCGACCTAATTGTGGTTTGTTAACTACAATGATTTCCCATTGGAACTAATTAGATTTCAGTAATTAATTACGCTACAGTTTTTTGGGTGATTCCATTACCAATTTGGTAACAGAATTACGAGTTTAATTCACTTAATAATTCATAAACAAACTTGATATCAGTAAAAACACTATAACTAATTGGTAAGTCTATCTTTACTTTTTACTTCTGTGAACTTTCTTTATCCTCCCTCCTCATGAGGGAGAGAGATTAGAAAAATTCTTAAAGACATGTACGTTTTGCCCCATACGGGAAAAAATGATATTTCAAATATAATTTTAGATACATTTTTTATAATACATTTAAAATTGGCCAAATGCATTTAAAAAAAAAATGTATTTAACACATTTTAGATATATTRCAACATACATTTGTCACGAACSGGCTCAAAGCCCGTAACAAAAGGGAGACAACATGGAGATAAGGAATAACAAAATATATTTATTAACTAAGGTAACCTAAATGCAATTAACAATGGTGTGTGTAATCAGTAATCAGTAGTGTAAGTGAGTGTTTTGCTTGCATAAATGTGATAATGCAGGGTGTTGAAAGGTGCTAAAGCAAACAACCAAAAGGCCKCAAAAATACCACAACAAAATCTATGAAGGTGTCTGCATGGAGAGAGTCTCCTCYATGATTGTGGAAGAGGTCTATTTATCCTGGGACACACCCGGGCCCAGGTGTTTCCCATGTAGCTGACGACCCTCCCAACTCCGCCTACCGGCATCCTAATAAGGAGYCAAGAGCAAAGAGAGAATATGGCAGACAGAGTGGGAGGGTCYTCACACATTATGGAATGTATTTCAAATGTATATACATGAATATCATTTATTTCAAAATACATTTTGAAATACATAAAAAACTGTATTTTTGAATACATTTTCACATGTAGTTATCAATATATTTGGTAAATATATTTGAAAATGTATTTGGAAAAATTTTGTCAAAAATACTCCAACATGCATTTAATTGTATTTTGTAATAAATATATGTTTTTATTCAAATGTTTCACAAATAGAAAAAGAAATCACAAATTATAATGTAACAAAATAGTCTTAGCAATTTTTATTTATTTTTTATTTCACCTTTATTTAACCAGGTAGGCTAGTTGAGAACAAGTTCTCATTTACAATGGCGACCTGGCCAAGATAAAGCAAAGCAGTGCAACACAAACAACCACAGAGCTACACATGGAATAAACAAACATGCAGTCAATAATACAATAGAAAAAGTCTATATACAGTGTGTGCAAATGAGGTAGGATAACGGAGGTAAGGCAATAAATAGGCCAAAATTATAAACTTGGATTAGCTAACACATCGTGCCATTGGAACACAGGAGTGATGGTTGCTGATAATGGGCCTCTGTACGCCTATGTAGATATTCCATAAAAAAATCTGCCATTTCCAGCTACAATAGTCATTTACAACATTAACAATGTCTACACTGTATTTCTGATCAATTTTATGTTATTTTAATGGACTTTTTTTCTTTTCTTTCAAAAACAAAGACATTTCTAAGTGACCCCAAACTTTTGAACGGAAGTGTATATATATATATATATATATATATATAAATATAGGACAAAACACACATCACAACAAGAGAGACAACGCAATACTACACAAAGAGAGACCTAAGACAACAATATAGCAAGGCAGCAACACATGACAACACAGCTTGGTAGCAACACAACATGATGACATCATGGTAGCAACACAACATGGTAGCAACACAAAACATGGTACAAACATTATTGGGCACAGACAACAGCACAAAGGGCAAGAAGGTACAGACAACAATACATCACGCAAAGCAGTCACAACTGTCAGTAAGTGTCCATGATTGAGTCTTCGAAAGAAGATATTGAGATAAAACTGTCCAGTTTGAGTGTTTGTTGCAGCTCGTTCCAGTCGCTAGCTGCATCGAACTGAAAAGACGAGCAACCCAGGGATGTGTGTGCTCTGGGGACCTTTAACAAAATGTAACTGGCAGAACGGGTGTTGTATGTGGAGGATGAGGGTTGCAGTAGATATCTCAGATAGGGGGGAGTGAGGCCTAAGAGGGTTTRATAAATAAGTATCAAACAGTGGGTCTTGCGTCGGGTATACAGAGATGACCAGTTTACAGAYGAGTATAGAGTGCAGTGATGTGTCCTATAAGGAGCATTGGTGGAAAATCTGATGGCCGAATGGTAAAGAACATCTAGCCGTCCGAGAGTGCCCTTACCTGCCGATCTATAAATTATGTCTCCGTAATCTAGCATGGGTAGTATCGTCATCTGATTCAGGGTTAGTTTGGCAGCTGGYGTGAAAGACGAGCAATTACGACAAAGCCTAGATTTAACTTTAGCCTGCAGCTTTCATATGTGCTGAGAGAAGGACAGTGTACCATTTAGCCATACTCCCAGTACTTGTATGAGGTGACTACCTCAAGCTCTAAACCCTCAGAGGTAGTAATCACACCTGTGGGGAGAGGGGCACTCTTCTTACCAAACCACATGACATTTGTTTTGGAGGTGTTCAGAACAAGGTTAAGGGTAGAGAAAGCTTGTTGGACACTAAGAAAGCTTTGTTGTAGAGCATTTAACACAAAATCCGGGGAGGGGCCAGCTGAGTATAAGACTGTATCATCTGCATATAAATGTATGAGAGAGCTTCCTACTGCCTGAGCTATGTTGTTGATGTAAATTGAGAAGAGCATGGGGCCTAGGATTGAGGCTTGGGGTACTCCCATGGTGACAGGCAGTGGCTGAGACAGCATATGTTCTGACTTTATGTCTCTTTGAGACAGGTAATTAGAAAACCAGGCCAAAGTCCCCTCAGAGACACCAATACTTCTTAGCTGGCCGACAAGAATGGAATAGACTACCGTTTCAAAAGCTTTGGCCAAGTCAATAAAAAAAGCAGCACAACATTGCTTAGAATCAAGGGCAATGGTGACATCATTGAGGACATTTAAGGTTGCAGTGACACATCCATAACCTGAGCGGAAACCAGATTGCATACCAGAGAGAATACTATAGACATCAAGAAAGCCAGTCAGTTGATTATTGACAAGTTTTTCCAACACTTTTGATAAACAAGGCAAAAGAGAAATAGGCCTATAACAGTTAGGATCAGCTTGATCTCCCCCTTTAAATAAAGGATGAACCATGGCTGCCTTCCAAGCAATGGGAACCTCCCCAGTGAGGAGAGACAGGTTAAAAAGGTCGGAGATAGGCTTGGCGATGATAGGGGCAGCAACCTTAAAGAAGAAAGGGTCTAAACCATCTGACCCAGATGTTTTTTGCGGATCAAGTTTCAAGGAGCTCCTTTAGCACCTTGGACTCAGTGACTGCCTGCAGGGAGAAACTTTGTAGCAGGCAGGGGTAAAAGAGGGAGAAGCATCAGGGATAGTCGCATTAGAAGGTGTGGGAGATGAGGAAATGTTGGATGGGCAAGGAGGCATGGCTGTGTCAAATAGGAATCCTGACTTAATGAAGTGGTGATCAAAGAGCTCAGCCATGTGCTTCTTGTCAGTAACAACCACATCATGAACATTAAGGGACATGGGCAGCTGTTAGGAGGAGGGTTTATTCTCCAGGTCTTTAACCGTTTTCCAGAACTTCTTGGGGTTAGACCCACAGAGAGAGAACTGCTCCTTAAAGTAACTAACTTTGGCCTTCTGGATAGCCTGAGTGCACTTATTTCTAATTTGCCTGAACGAGAGCCAGTCAGCCTGAGTGTGTGTGCCAAGCCTATTGCCAAATGCAATTCTTGAGGTGGAGTAATTGCAAGGTCACGGTCGAAACAAGGGGCTGAACCTGTTTTTAATTCTCACATGCACTTATGTCAGTCTCATTAAGACTGAAGAAATGGCCTTGTACAAGCTTAACCTTTCATGACAGAACACAACATAATAAATTAACTGGCATGGCAATCCGTCTCATAATCTGCTGCTCGAAAATGAATGTGTTTACATCCCCTGCTATATTGTGGATCAAGAGTTACCGGTCTAACAGAACACATTGGGGGTTCTTTTATGAAAGCATCTCTAACATAATCTAGGTAGAGTCAGGCATTCCCCACGGCAGCGGTCTAGGCTCCTTACTTTTTTCAATCTTTARTAATGACCTGCCACTGGCACTGAGTAAAAGCCTGTGTGTCTATGTATGTTGATGACTCAACACTGTAAACGTCAGCTACCACAGCAAAACTTAACAAAACGTTTACAATACAAAACATACACATACTGTACAAACCACAACATGACAACTCAATGTCAATAAAGACTTGCTAAAGTGCTGAAATTTGGCACCCTCTGTAACTTCTAGGAAGATGTTAACCCACTAACCTCAAAAAATWATCAAAGTTTTCACCATCATTGTAAAGCCCTAGTTATTTTGTTGCTTTGACAAAGTTATTTATGAAGATTYTCATTTATTTCATGATTCGTGATTCATTTACGTTGGTCCCTCATTTTAAGGTCAACTCTGTTGCTTGAACGGAACTCTTGTTTTAATATGGTGATCCTAATCCTTTAAAAATATTTATTTCAAAAGAAACATTGGACATCTAATAGTCAAATCATAGTGTAAAAGCAGGTGAGCTGGTTCTACTKTTTTTGGCKATTTTCTGGTGGAAAACTAAGCGCGTCGAGCATAACACGTCTACCCTGTTGACATGGTATAAATAGAAAGGCTAGAAATGTTTCAACAATTGAACAATTACATTCAATTGCCCCTCCCTGTTGCACACAGCAAGCTTCCATTCTCCCTGTCTCAAGGGAGATTCATGGCTGATTTAACTAGTAATTACCAGTTGGAGGGCCATTCAAGTGGATTTTTCACCGATGTGGTAAATTCCGACTTGGTTATGAATGCACCATAAAACCGCTAACCATCCACTGTAGGGCCATGTAATACCACTCCTCACTGGGCACACACAGGTTGAATAAACGTTYTTTCCACATTATTTCAACGAAATTACATTGAACCAACGTGGAATACATTGAATTGACGTCTGTGCCCAGTGGGTCATTGGAAGCACAAGACCTAGACCTACACTTTGACATATTGTGGAGCGTTGTTCGATTGATAGTTTTTGTTTAAATTGATCAAATCAAAAATACAATTCATAAAAACAGCCTAATGCCCACTCTCCCGATTTTTGACATTATTTAATTAAGCTGAAGAGAGCCACTTACTATAGTAAAAATATATAGAGTACCAGTCAAAAGTTTGGACACACCTACTTTATTTTTTACTGTTTTCTACATTGTAGAATAATAGTGAAGACATCAAAACCATGAAATAACACATATGGAATCATGTAGTAACCAAAAAAGTTTTAAACAAATCAAAATATATTTTGGAATTTGGATTCTTCAAAGTAGCCACCCTTTGCCTTGATGACAGTTTTGCACACTGTTGGAATTCTCTCAACCAGCTTCATGAGGTAGTCACCTGGAATGCATTTCAATTAACAGGTGTGCGTGTTAAAAGCTCATTTGTGAATTGCTTTCCTTATTAATGCGTTTGAGCCAATCAGTTGTGTTGTGACAAGGTAGGGTGGTATACAGAAGATAGCCCTATTTGGTAAAATATCAAGTCCATACGATGGCAAAACAGCTCGAATAAACAAAGAGAAACGACAGTCCATCATTACTTTAAGACATGATGGTCAGTCAATCCAGAAGTTTTGGCTTGGTGGCCAAAGGAATTATCTCCTGGATCAATAAGTAAAAAGTAATTCAAGAACCCAAATTAGGAACCACTTTGGCCACCCTTAGACTAAATGTAATGCCATGCATTTCTGGAATATTGTCAGGCATTCATGCATTTGAGCAAAGATTAATGTGCATGCATTTTAAAGCATCATATACATTTCAGCAAGATGCAAATGTATCTACATATATATGAAATACATTTTCAACAGCCCATATATTTACACCTGTTGTGACATATATTGCTTTATTTATGGCAGGTTATGACACCTACATAGGAGTGTTAAAACTCACATTTATTATTTTTTCCCTGCCAAGAAGTTTCTTTCGTTTTAAAGTTTGTTTCTAAAGTCCCTTTGTTGTTGTTGTAATTCAGTCTTTACAGTCGTTTTTTTTTTCATCATATTTTAAATAACTTGCAGAAAACACACTTTATGAAACTGTCAAGAAGCATTATGACCATCATAATCATATAAACCAGAAAAGCCAATCACGTACATGCCCTTATGTCAGTCATCAGTCAAAAAGAGGGTGTCTGGTCCTGCTCCTAAAATCTGCTCCCACATTCATCCCAGTTATCAGCTACAGAGCATTGGGGTAGGTGCAAGTCTGACATCAATTTGTGCATAATTACAATGATAATGTAATATAGTCCATTTAAAAGAAATTACATAACATAAACATACTGTGACAAGTAGGCTATGGTGTAATGGAATGTTTGGCGTTGTGGTGGTAGGTTTTGACACTCTTGTGTAGGTGTCATAACCAGCCATAAAATAAACACCATGGCAGGTTTTGTGGGTTTTCAAACTCTTACTATATGTAGGTATCATAACCAGCCATAAAATAATGCAATATAAATTATGTCACAACAGGTCTAAATATATGTGTCATGACAGTGTTATGACCATATTATGACAGGTTTGAAAAGTTATGTCAGCTGTTATGACATGGTTAGACTCTGTCATAAGTGTTGACACTGGGTGTCAAGTAAAGGTGTTACCCGGAATTACAAGGCACAAGGCAATGCTTCTTAAACTTACAGAATGTAAATAATTTCTCCAAAACGAATATGTGTTGATATTAGTTGGCAGGGGTCTTCAACATTATTGGTCAGGGATGCAAACTGGTGAGGGCCCAAGAAGGTGACAGTGTTTTGTTTTTGTTGCACTGAAAC
>NC_036855.1:31330095-31331875 GCF_002910315.2 Salvelinus sp. IW2-2015
CGGATCCGGGTTTGGGAGAACTAGAGATTTAAACTAATTAAACAACAAAGAATATGATCTACATGATCAGTCTCTGTGTGTAAATAAAATAAGTGGTTAACGTGAACCTAACACACAGCTAAAAATGTAAAGAAAGCAATCCAATGTTATTTGTTGCCTAGACTTTACTGCAAATGACACTCAAGTCTTGAGAGAAAACAATACACTYATATTGCAGTTAGCCATGACAGCCTTTATAATAGAACGCTTGTGACCACACACATATAAATATTGCACTTGGGAAAACAACATCTTAAAGTAGAAATGAATGAAACAAACAGGCATTCTATTTTTGCTCTATTATAGTGGCCACTATAGTAGACATCGATCAAGCGCACAAGGCTACATGTGTGCAAAATKTATTTCACTGAGTAAAATATTAAATAATCCCCCTCACTCACAAGTGTTTCTGTCAAGTTCAACACAACAAAAGCAATATCTTTGGGCTACACTGCACGTTATTACATTGTACACTTTCTGCCTGTGGACATCTCTTCTACAATGTGTCAGCAGAGCATGATACCCTTTGTTGGCATAATTGATCTCTTTCAGGCACCTCAAACTTTCCAAATGCCAGTTGTTTTTCGGTTACAGCTCATGAAGTACCTTCATCACCCTCCGAGGTCAGGCTCTCACCTACCTCTTCATTATCCTCCAGGGGACACACTGCTGTAACTGGCAAACTGCCTTTCCACTCTCTACTGTCCAGAGCACACGCTGATGCTGTAACTAGCAAATTGTTTGTCTCTTCAGTCGCATGCTGCATTCTGTTGTTATGTGAATGATTGGCTGAGCCTTGGATACCCCAGTATTGCTCTAAACGCACATCACTAGTTTGCTTACAGCCAGTAGTGCATCCGTGTATTGGTGTATTTCTAATACCTGAAGACTTTTTGATTGAACCTTTYTTTAACTAGGCAAGTCAGTTAAGAACAAATTCTTATTTACAATGACGGCCTAGGAACAGTGGGTTAYCTGCCTTGTTCAGGGGCAGAACCACAAATTTTCACCTAGTCAGCTCGGGGATTCGATCTAGCAACCTTTCGGTTACTGGCCCAACGCTCTAACCACTAGGCTACCTGCCGCCCCCTTACACAACATTTAAGACCTCTTTTCCATCTGACCAGAAATCAAAGCCTTGCATATTGAACATTTTTGAAGATTGAAAATAGTAGAAAATGTTTATATGGCTTCATTTTTCAGAAGAATTGACTCTTAGCTTTCATTTGACTCCGATAAGCAGAGGGGGTAAATCTAGCTGGTTTTTCAATACATCGGCAGGACAGAACAGCTCCGTCCGTAAGCAGAGGGGGGTAAATCTAGCTGTTTTTTTCTATACATCGGCAGGACAGAACAGCTCCGTCCGATAAGCAGAGGGAGGGGGGTGTGTCTCTTTGACAACAACAGTTGGTGCGCAGTCTCTAACATTAACCCTCTACAGTCTAAACCCTGTCTAAGACCCTTTAAGCTACACTATGCACATGGACACCCCTTCACATTATTGAATTCGGCTATTTCAGCCACACCCGTTGCTGACACCCGAGTGCGCTCCAAGCTCATCAGTAAGCTCGGGGCCATGGGTTTGAACCCCACCTGTGAAACTGGGTCTTGGACTTTCTGAAGAGCCGACCTCAGGTGGCAAAGGTAGGCAGCAACACCTCGCCACGCTGATCCTCAACACAGGGGCCCACAAGGGTCTGTGCTCAGCCCCCTCCTGTACTCCCTGTTCACCCATGACTGC
>NC_036855.1:31336190-31341520 GCF_002910315.2 Salvelinus sp. IW2-2015
ACCCCAATTTGACATGCTCCTATGAACTTCACGTTGGTGCCCGTGGGTCATTTTACATGGAAATACCCTATATCATCCCCATCTATTTTCCTTCCTCCAAATGAAATGTCTCTCTCTCCATCTCTCCACTCCACCTTTATTCTCTCTGTCTCTTTCTCTTTCTCTCTCTTTCTCCAGTTTTTCCTCTCTCCCCTGCTCGCCTCCCTGCCGGAGCTTTTGTTTTTTAACAGATTAATTATTGACTTAAACAGGGCCAATTAATCAGCAAGTAATGGGGCTGCTGGGAGGCCCGTGAGAGAGAGACCATGCACACACAGCCCTCCTCAATCACTCCCACATTAACACCACAGAGATGGGGGAGGAGGGATGGTGAGGAGAGTAAAAGGAGGGTGAAAAGAGAAAGTGAGGGGTAGGGGACATAAAAAATAGAGAGAGGGATGGAGTCTGGATAAGTTGGAAGCTCAGTTGGTAGAGCTTGGCACTTGTAAGCATGGCACAACGCATGACAAAATTGCTTTAATGGCGCCGGAGAGGATGGCAACTTTTCACGGGCTCCTGACCAATATTGCTATTTTGTATGGTTTTTTTGCACTGATCCTAACCTTTTATTTTTTACATAATTTCGGCCATTGTTTCATATGACCGAAAAGAGTTCTGGACATCAAAAGAGTAATAACTAACCTCAATTTGGATGAGGAGTTCCGATTTCAAAGAATCGGAGGCGAGGACATACTGCTCACCCAGACCAGGCCCAAATCCCTGTCACTCGGTGGAGCCGGCGCTTATAGGGATACTAACGAGAATGCAACAGCGAGTGGATAAGTTGCCATTACCCTCTGTTCTATTGGTGAACGTGCAATCACTGGACAATGAACAGGATAGCTCCGTTCAAGACTATCCTATCAACGTGATCTGAAGAACTCTCATATCGTATGTTTCACAGAGTCGTGGCTGAACAAGAACATGGAAAATATAAACCTAGTTGGTTTTTCTATACATCGGCAGGACAGAACAGCTCCGTCCGATAAGCAGAGGGGGGTAAATCTAGCTGGTTTTTCTATACATCGGCAGGACAGAACAGCTCCGTCCGATAAGCAGAGGGGGGTAAATCTAGCTGGTTTTTCTATACATCGGCAGGACAGAACAGCTCCGTCCGATAAGCAGAGGGGGTAAATCTAGCTGGTTTTTCTATACATCGGCAGGACAGAACATTCCGTCCGATAAGCAGAGGGGGTAAATCTAGCTGGTTTTCTATACATCGGCAGGACAGAACAGCTCCGTCCGATAAGCAGAGGGGGTAAATCTAGCTGGTTTTCTATACATCGGCAGGACAGAACAGCTCCTCCGATAAGCAGAGGGGGTAAATCTAGCTGGTTTTTCTATACATCGGCAGGACAGAACAGCTCCGTCCGATAAGCAGAGGGGGTAAATCTAGCTGGTTTTTCATACATCGGCAGGACAGAACAGCTCCGTCCGATAAGCAGGAGGGGGTAAATCTAGCTGGTTTTTCAATACATCGGCAGGACAGAAACAGCTCCGTCCGATAAGCAGAGGGGGTAAATCTAGCTGTTTTTCTATACATCGGCAGGACAGAACAGCTCCGTCCGATAAGCAGAGGGGGTAAATCTAGCTGGTTTTTCTATACATCGGCAGGACAGAACAGCTCCGTCCGATAAGCAGAGGGGAGGGGGTGGCCAAACACATCTCCAACTCAATCATCAAGTTAGCTGACAACACAACAGTGGTAGGCCTGATTACCAACAGCGATGAGACATTCTACAGGGAGGAGGTGAGAGCCCTGGCAATGTGGTGCCAGTAAAATAACCTCTKCCTCAAAGTCAACAAAACGAAGGAACTAATCGTGGACTTCAGAAGACAGCAGAGACAGCACGCCCCCATCGACATAGACTGGGCTGCAGTGGAGAGGGTGAAAASCTATACYTTTCCCGGCATGCACATCACTGACAACCTAAAATTGTCTATTCAAACAGACAGTGTGGTTCACAGGTGCAACAGCTTCCAATCTCAAGAGGCTGAATAAATTCAGCTTGTCCCCTAAGACCCTCACATACTTCTACAGATGCACCATTTTTTTATGTATTTATTTATTTAACCTTAATTTAACTAGGCAAATCAGTTAAGAACAAATTCTTATTTACAATGACGGCCTACCGGGGAACAGTGGGTGCAACTGCCTTGTTCAGGGGCAGAATGACAGATTTTTACCTTGTCAGCTCGGGGATTCGATTCAGAAACCTTCCGGTTACTGGCTCAATGCTCTAACCACTAGGCTACCTGCCGCCCCAYAATTGAGAGTATTGAGAGCATCCTGTCGGTCTGTATCACCCAAGCCACAACCTGTTCACCCCGCTACCATCTAGAAGCCAGAGACAGTAGAGGTGCATCAAAGCGGGGACCGAAAGACTGAAACACAGCTTCAACCTACAGGCCATCAGACTGTTATCAGTCCAATACCCTGCACTGAAACTAAMTCACTGTTACTAGCCGGCTATCACCCGGTACTCTACCCTGCACCTTAGAGACTGCTGCCCCATGTACAGTACATGGTCATTGAACACTGGTCAGTTTAATAATGTTTCCATGCTGTTTTACCCACTTCATATGCATTTGTATTCTAGTCAAGGCTCATCCTATATAACTACTGCTGTACACACCTGTTCTATTCATATACTGTCTGTACACACCATTATATACATACAGTTCATTTCAGAAAGTATTCAGACCCTTTAAATTTTCCACATTTTGTTACGTTACAGCCGTATTCTAAAATGTATTAAATTGTTTTCCCCCCCTAATCAATCTACACACAATACCCTATAATGACAAAGCAAAAACAGGTTTTTAGATTTTTTTTCAAATATATACAAAATTAAAAACTGAAATATCTTTGGCATCAACTACAGCCTCAAGTCTTCTTGGGTATGARGCTACAAGCTTGGCACACCTGTATTTGGGGAGTTTCTCCCATTCTTCTCTGCAGATCCTCTCAAGCTCTGTCAGGTTAGCTGGGGAGCGTCGCTGCACAGCCATTTTCAGGTCTCTCCATCCAGAGATGTTTGACCGGGTTCAAGTCTGGGCTCTGGCTGGGCCACTCCTGCATTCAGAGACTTGTCCCGAAGCCACTCCTGAATTGTCTTGGCTGTTTGCTTAGGGTCTTGTCCTGTTTGAAGGTGAACCTTCGCCCCAGTCAGAGATACTGAGCGCTCTGGAGCAGGTTTTCACCAAGGATCTCTCTGTACTTTGCTCCATTCATCTTTCCTCGATCCTGACTAGTCTCCCAGTCCCTGACGCTGAAAAACATCCCCACGGCATGATGCTGCCACCACCATGCTTCACCCTATGGATGGTGCCAGGTTTCCTCCAGACGTGACGCTTGGCATTCAGGCCAAGGAGTTCAATCTTGGTTTCATCAGAACAGAGAATCTTGTTTCTCATGGTCTGAGAGTCCTTTAGGTGCTTTTTGGCAAACTCCACGCGGGCTGTCATGTGCCTTTTACTGAGAAGTGGCTTCCGTCTGGCCACTCTACCATAAAGGCCTGATTGGTGGAGTGCTGCAGAGTTGGTTGTCCTTCTGGAAGGTATCTCATCTCCACAGAGGGACTCTGGAGCTCTGTCAGAGTGACCATCAGGTTCATGGTCACCTCCCTGACCAAGGCCCTTCTCCCCGATTGCTCAGTTTGGCCGGGTGGCCAGCTCTAGGAAGAGTCTTGGCGGTTCCAAACTTCTTCCATTTAAATGATGGAATCCACTGTGTTCTTGGGGATCTTCAATGCTGCAGACATTTTTTTGTACCCTTCCCCAGATCTGTTTCCTCCGACACAATCCTGTCTCGGAGCTCTACTGACAATTCCTTTGACTCATGGTCTCTTTTTTCTTTAACATTCACTGTCAGCTGTGGGACCTTATTAACAGGTGTGTGCCTTTCCAAATCATGTCCAATCAATTGAATTAACCACAGATGGACTCCAATCAAGTTGTAGAAAATTCAAGGATTGTCCATAGCTTATCCTACCCATACCATAACCTCACCGCCACCATGGGGCACTCTGTTCACAACGTTGACATCAGCAAATCGCTCGCCCACACAACGCCATACACGCTGTCTGCCATCTGCCGGTACAGTTGAAGGCCGGAATTCATCCGTGAAGAGCACACTTCTCCAGCATGCCAGAGACAATCAAAGGTGAGCATTTGCCCACTGAAGTCGGTTACGACGCTGAACTGCAGTCAGTTTTAATCAGCTTCTTGATATGCTACACCTGTCAGGTAGGTGGATTATCTTGACAAAGGAGAAATGCTCACTAACAGGGATGTAAACAATTTTTTTGCACAAACATTTGAAAGAATAAGCTTTTTGTGCATATGGAACATTTCTGGGATGTTTATATTTTTGTTCAGTATATTTAAATTCTGGGACTCTTGACATTTTTCGTTCTGATATTTCTTAATATTTGTTTTTTTATTCTGGGGATTTGTGTGTGTTGTTTTGTATTGTTAGATAATACTGCACTGTTGGAAGTAGAAACATAAGCATTTCGCTGCATCTGCGATAACATCTGCAAAATATGTGTATGGCAACCAACAACATTTGATTTGATACATAGACCACACATACAGGAAGTGAATTGAAAACTGCCCTTGTTTAATTTTCAGAGAATTTTCCAATTCTTTCTGAATTGATAACTGAATTTACCGTAACCCTGATCACATAAATCACATAGGGACCACACAAGACCATGTAGACAGGATGGCTTGTCAGATAACACTGCCAGCCTGTGGCGGAGGGCATTGTGTGTGTGTGTGTGGTCTGATCTGATCTGATCTTGTCTGGTGTCCAGTCAGACAGACAGGGTTCTCTCTCTGTGTGTCTGACTAGGTCCCAGTGTTTCGTGTCTGGGTCCAGATGAGATCACCACCCGGCTGTGTCAAACACCCAAACACAGCATGCCAGGGATCAGGACGACATCACAACAGCACAGATAACAACTTCTCTGAGCCCTCCACTCAGACTTACACACCAGTCAACACACAGCCCGGAGCAACACGACTACCCTCGGTAGTGCCTTGCGATCGGAGGCAAGCAGTTGCCATATCAGGCCAGCAGCTTTCCAAACTAGGGGTCGCGCCTGGTTTGAAAATGGGGTTGCAAGAGAAACTAGCTTGGTTTATAGAACCTGGGTTACGTCAGTAACCTCCGGTAGCCGCTAGATGCGGTTGAAATAAACAGAGAGGTCTCTGTTTTCTTCCAACAAATGTGGCTCTATCTTTTGAACCGTTCAAGATACAAAATGTTATGACCTCCTACTGAC
>NC_036855.1:31341545-31403346 GCF_002910315.2 Salvelinus sp. IW2-2015
CTATCTAACCACATATAGAGCTAGCCTTGCCGCCACCAGATTGATGACGATATATCGATAGGCTCCTGGCTGTCTATGAAATAAGCACTCGTGGCGAATTTATAACTACTGCAAGCACTGCAACACTGTTACAACCCAGCTACCATCTAGAAGTCCTAGAAGGACATCAGAGCGTCATACAAAGCGTGGGACCAGAAGACTGTGAAACACAAGCTTCACACTACAGCATGCTCAGTTACTGTTTTCAGTCAATATACCTATGAGACTACTCTCTCACTGGATTCACTAGAGACCGGCGTATCACAAGACGGTACTCTACCTGCCACCTTAGAAGACTTGCTGCCTCCAAGCATGTTACAGATCAAAATGTGTATTGAACACTGGTCAGTTTAATAATGTATATACACATGCTAGTAATTTACCCACTTCATATGTTATAGAATTCTAGGTAGGTGCATTGCCGTATATAACCTCTGCTGTAACCACAGCCTGTTCATATCAATAGTATACATGTCTAGTTAACACACCACCTTAAAGACTATACAATACAGTTTTCCCAGGAAGATAATTAGACCCTGTATAAATTTAACCCATTTTGCTTACCGTGTAACCAGCCCGCATATTCTAGAAAAAAGAAAGATAGGATAAACCAATTATACCACAAAAATTTTTATCCCAAGACGTGATGAATATTTATAGCAAGAAGTCGTACACATTCGCAAAATGAATGAATAGAACAAAAGCCTCTATACACACAATCGCTGATTTCGACATAAGAAACAATCCAATGAAAGAGTTACTGCAATTGTTTTGCCGTACACCTGCTTCCAACCCCTCTGCGGCGAGCCTTCGTCACAGACCATAATGTTTCCGCGGCGGTTTCCCACAGCAGGAACCTCGAATACACACGCACCCTTTCCCGACGTGTCTCACGCTCATCTTACCGCACACTACGCGCGTACTCCCACTATTTACACGTTCTACGACCCTGCATCCTCTCGCAACTTCAGGTTCCGTTTCCTCTTTGGCCGGACCTCGGGTAATCGATTATAATTTTTCCTTATAAAAAAGATGCCAAGCGAATCCTCCGAAAAATAAAAAAAAAGGGAGAATAAGCAAGAAAAAACAGCAGAAAAACATACCAAAAGAAGCAATGATAAAAACTAAAAAAGAACAAACAAAAAAAAAAAAAAATAAAACGCAAAAAGAAAAGAAAAATCAAACAACAAATAAACGAAGAGAAAAAAAAAACAAAAAAAAAAAAAACAACGAAATAGAAAAACATAACAAACAACAAACAAACAGACGAATACCGACAAAGAAATAACAAAAAAAAAAGACAAAACCATGAAAAAAACAATTATACCACCAAATCGAGAGATCAGAAATGATAACACAAATAAAGTAGAAAGAGAAAAAAGAGAAAAGAAATAAAGAAAAAAAGAACGAAGAAACCAAGAAGCGAAACATAACGACTGAGCTCACGCCGTTGTATTAAATTGTTTCCCCCCCAATCAATCTAACCACAATACCCTATAATGACAAAAGCAAAAACAGAGTTTTTAGATTTTTTTTCAATAATATATCAAAATTAAAAACTGAAATATCTTTGGCATCAACTACAGCCTCAAGTCTTTGGGTATGACGCTACAAGCTTGGCACACCTGTATTTGGGAGTTTCTCCCATTCTTCTCTGCAGATCCTCTCAAGCCTGTCAGGTTAGCTGGGAGCGTCGCTGCAAGCCATTTTCAGGTCTCTCCAGAGAGTAGTTTGACCGGGTTCAGTCTCTGGGCTCTGCTGGGCCACTCCTGCATTCAGAGACTTGTCCCGAAACCACTCCTGAATTGTCTTGGCTGTTTGCTTAGGGTCGTTGTCCTGTTTAAGGTGAACCTTCGCCCCAGTCAGAGATACTGAGCGCTCTGGAGCAGGTTTTCACCAAGGCGATCTTCTCTGCTACGTTGTGTCTCCATTCATCTTTCCTCGATCCTGACTAGTCTCCCAGTCCCTGACGCTGAAAAACATCCCACGGCATGATGCTCCACCACCATGCTTCACCCTATGGATGGTGCCAGGTTCCTCCAGACGTGACGCTTGGCATTCAGGCCAAGGAGTTCAATCTTGGTTTCATCAGAACGAGAGATCTTGTTTCTCATGGTCTGAGAGTCCTTTAGGTGCTTTTGGCAAACTCCACGCGGGCTGTCATGTGCCTTTTACTGAGAAGTGGCTTCCGTCTGGCCACTCTACCATAAAGGCCTGATTGGTGGAGTGCTGCAGAGTTGGTTGTCCTTCTTGGAAGGTTATCTCATCTCCACAAGAGACTCTGGACTCTGTCAGAATGACCATCAGGTTCATGGTCACTCCCTGACCAAGGCCCTTCTCCCCCGCGTTGCTCAGTTTGGCCGGGGGTGGTCGGAAGTCTTGGCGGTTCCAAACTTCTTCCATTTAAGAATGATGGAATCCACTGTGTTCTTGGGGATCTTCAATGCTGCAGACATTTTTGTTACCCTTCCCCAGATCTGTTTCCTCCGACACAATCCTGTCTCGGAGCTCTACTGACAATTCCTTTGACCTCATGGCTCTTTTTTTTCTTTAACATTCACTGTCAGCTGTGGGACCTTATATTAACAGGTGTGTGCCTTTCCAAATCATGTCCAATCAATTGAATTAACCACAGATGGACTCCAATCAAGTTGTGTAGAACTTCAAGGATTGTCCATAAGCTTGCCTACCCATACCATAACCTCACCGCCACCATGGGGCACTCTGTTCACAACGTTGACATCAGCAAATCGCTCGCCCACACAACGCCATACACGCTGTCTGCCATCTGCCCGGTACAGTTGAAGCGCGGAATTCATCCGTGAAAGCACAACTTCTCCAGCATGCCAGAGATCAAAGGTGAGCATTTGCCCACTGAAGTCGGTTACGACGCTGAACTGCAGTCAGTTTTAATCAGCTTCTTGATATGCTACACCTGTCAGGTAGGTGGATATCTTGACAAAGAGAAATGCTCACTAACAGGGATGTAAACAATTTTTTTGCACAACATTTGAAAGAAATAACGCTATTTGCTGCATATGGACATAATTCTGGGATGTTTAATAATTTTGTTCAGTATATTTAATTCTGACGTGACTCACTTTTTCGTTCTGATATTTCTTAATACTTTAGTTTATCTCTGGGGATTTGTGTGTGTTTTTTGTGTAAGATTCGTTTAGATACCTACTGCTAGTACTGCACTGTTGGAAGTAGAAACATAAGCATTTCGCTGCATCTGCGATAACATCTGCAAAATATGTGTACGCAACCAACAACATTTGATTTGATACATAGACCACACATAACACACATACATAGACCACACATACAGAAAGTGAATTGAAAACTGCCCTTGTTTAATTTTCAGAGAATTTTCCAATTCTTACTGAATTGATTGAATTGATAACTGAATTTACCGTAACCCTGATCACATAAATCACATAGGGACCACACAAGACCATGTAGACAGGATGGCTTGTCAGATAACACTGCCAGCCTGTGGCGGAGGGCATTTGTGTGTGTGTGTGGTCTGATCTGATCTGATCTTGTCTGGTGTCCAGTCAGACAGACAGGGTTCTCTCTCTGTGTGTCTGACTGGGTCCCAGTGTTTCGTGTCTGGGTCAGATGAGATCACACACCCGGCTGTGTCAAACACCCAAACACAGCATGCCAGGGATCAGGACGACATCACAACAGCACAGATAACAACTTCTCTGAGCCCTCCACTCAGACTTACACACCAGTCAACACACAGCCCGGAGCAACACGACTACCCTCGGTAGTGCCTTGCGATCGGAGGCCAAGCAGTTGCCATATCAGGCCAGCAGCTTTCCCAAACTAGGGGTCGCGCCTGGTTTGAAAATGGGGTTGCAAGAGAAACTAGCTTGGTTTATAGAACCTGGGTTACGTCAGTAACCTCCGGTAGCCGCTAGATGCGGTTGAAATAAACAGAGAGGTCTCTGTTTTCTTCCAACAAARGTGGCTCTATCTTTTGAACCGTTCAAGATACAAAATGTTATGACCCCATCACTGACCCCTGAATATTATGACCTCATCTGTTTCCCTCTAAAATGTCCATAAGCCTCATTAGAACAGAGTGGACAAGACAAGGCACTAAATCAGACTGGGGGGAAAAGAACATCATCAATGATGATGTTCTTTTCTACACAGAAGATCATACAACATTATTGCCTGCGGATCTTCGGAACTTCCCAATAGCTTTCTGATGCATGTTTCAGGTCACTTCAAAGCATACTTGAAGTACTGTCAGACTGATTTGTAATATACTGTCAAATCAAAATTGTATTAGTCACAAGCGCTAATACATCAGGTGTTGACCTTACAGTGAAATGCTTACTTAACCAACAATGCAGTTTAAAGAAAAAGAGAAATATGAATAAGAATAAGAAATAAAAGAAACAAGTAATTAAAGAGCAGCAGTAAAATAACAACAGTAAGACTATATACAGGGGGGTACCGGTACAGAGTCAATGTGCGAGGCACCGGTTAGTTGAGGTAATTGAGGTAATATGTACATGTAAGTACAGTTATTAAAGTGACTATGCATAGATGATAACAACAAGAGAGTAGCAGCGGTGTAAAACAGGGGGGGGGGGGGGGGTGGCAATGCAAATAGTCCTGGGTAGCCATTTGATTAGATGTTCAGGAGTCTTGTGGCTTGGGGGTAGAAGCTGTTAAGAAGCCCGTGGACCTAGACTTGGCCGCTTGCCGTGCGGTAGCAGGAGAGCAGTCTATGACTTGGGTGGCTGGAGTCTTTGACAATTTTTAGGGCCTTCCTCTGACACCCCTGGTATAGAGGTCCTGGATGGCAAGAAGCTTTGCCCCAGTGATGTAGTGGCTGTACGCACTACCCTCGGTAGTGCCTTGCGATCGGAGGCCAAGCAGTTGCCATATCAGGCAGTGATGCAACCAGTCAGGATGCGCTCGATGGTGCAGCTGTAGGACCTTTTGAGGATCTGAGGACCTTGCCAAATCTTTTCAGTCTCCTGAGGGGGATAGGTTTTCTTGTGCCCTCTTCACGACTGTCTTGGTGTGCTTGAACCATGTTAGTTTGTTGGTGATGTGGACACCAAGGAACTTGAAGCTCTCAACCTACTCCACTACAGCCCTCTCAATGAGAATGGGGGTAACTCGGTCCTTTTTCCTGTAGTCCACAATCATCTCCTTTGTCTTGATCACATTGAGGGGTGGTTGTTGTCCTGGCACCACATGTCCAGGTCTCTGACCTCCTCCCTGTAAGCTGTCTCGTCGTTGTCGGTGATCAGGCCTACCACTGTTGTGTCATCTGCAAACTTAATGATGGTGTTGGAGTCGTGCCTGGCCGTGCAGTCATGAGTGAACAGGGAGTACAGGAGGGGACTGAGCACACACCCCTGAGGGGCCCCTGTGTTGAGGATCAGCGTGGCGAATGTGTTGTTGCCTACTCCTACCACCTGGGGGTGGCCTGTCAGGAAGTCCAGGATCCAGTTGCAGAGTGAGGTGTTTAGTCCCAGGGTCCTTAGCTTAGTGATGAGCTTTGAGGGCACTATGGTGTTGAACGCTGAGCTGTAGGTAATGAATAGCATTCTCACATAGGTGTTCCTTTTGTCCAGGTGGGAAAGGGCAGTGTGGAGTGCAATAGAGATTGCATCATCTATGGATCTGTTTGGACAGTATGCAAATTGGAGTAGGTCTAGGGTTTCTGGGTAATGGTGTTGATGTGAGCCATGACCAACCTTTTAAAGCACTTCATGGCTACAGACGTGAGTGCTACGGGTCGGTAGTCATTTAGGCAGGTTATCGTAGTGTTCTTGGGCACAGGGACTATGGTGGTCTGTTTAAAACATGTAGGTATTACATACTTGGACAGGGAGAGGTTGAAAATGTCAGTGAAGACACTTGCCAGTTGGTCAGCGCATACTCGCAGTACACGTCCTGGTAATCCGTCTGGCCCTGCGGCCTTTGTGAATGTTGACCTGTTTAACTTCTTATGGCTGGGGCAGTATTGAGTAGCTTGGATGAATAAGGTGCCCAGAGTAAACTGCCTGCTACTCAGGCCCAGAAGCTAAGATATGCATATTATTAGTATTTTGGATAGAAAACACTCTGAAGTTTCTAAAACTGTTTGAATGATGTCTGTGAGTATAACAGAACTCATATGGCAGGCAAAAACCTGAGAAAAAATCCAACCAGGAAGTGAAGAAATCTGAGGTTTGTAGTTTTCAAGTCATTGCCTATCGAATATACAGTGTCTATGGGGTCATATTGCACTTCTAAGGCTTCCACTAGATGTCAACAGTCTTTAGAACCTTGTTTCAGGCTTCTACATTGAAGGATGAGGGAAAGAGAGCTGTTTAACCAGGTGTCTGGCAGAGTGCCATGAGCTCACTCAGGCGCGCCCCCGTGAGAGGTAGCTGTGTTCCTTCTCCTTTCTAAAGACAAAGGAATTCTCCGGTTGAAACATTATTGAAGATTTATGTTAAAAACATCCTAAAGATTGATTCTATACATCGTTTGACATGTTTTCTATGAACTGTAATGGAATTTTTGGACTTTTCGTCTGACTAAGTGAGCCTGCGCGTCGTGAATTTGGATTTTTGAACTAAACGCGCAAACAAAAAGGAGTATTTGGACATAAATGATGGACTTTATCGAACAAAACAAACATTTATTGTGGAACTGGGATTCCTGGGAGTGCATTCTGATGAAGATCATCAAAGGTAAGTGAATATTTCTAATACTATTTCTGACTTCTGTTTACTTCACAACATGGCGGGTACCTGTATGGCTTGTTTGGTGTCTGAGCGCCGTACTCAGATTATTGCATGGTGTGCTTTTTCTGTAAAGTTTTTTTTAAATCTGACACAACGGTTGCATTAAGGAGAAGTTTATCTGAAGTTCCATGCATAACACTTGTATTTCATCAACATTTATGATTAGTATTTCTGTAAATTGATTGTGGCTCTCTGCAAAATCACCGGATGTTTTGGAGGCAAAACATTACTGAACATAACGCGCAATGTAAATGAAGATTTTTGGATATAAATATGAACTTTATCGAACAAAACATACATGTATTGTGTAACATGAAGTCCTATGAGTGTCATCTGATGAAGATCATCAAAGGTTAGTGATAAATTTTATCTCTAGTTCTGCTTTTTGTGACTCCTCTCTTTGGCTGGAAAAATGGCTGTGTTTTTCTGTGACTAGGTACTGACCTAACATAATCAGATGGTGTGCTTTCGTCGTAAAGCCTTTTTGAAATCGGACACTGTGTTGGGATAAACAACAAGTTTATCTTAAAATGGTGTAAAAAACTTGTATGTTTGAGGAATTTTAATTATGAGATTTCTGTTGTTTGAATTTGGCGCCCTGCACTTTCACTGGCTGTTGTCAAGTCGGTCCCGTTAACGGATCTCAGCCGATCTCAGCCGAACAGCTGGTGCTCTCATGCGTGTTTCAGCGTTATTTACAGTAGTTTAGCTGGTAGGCTCGTGTCACTGGGCAGCTCTCGGCTGTGCTTCCCTTTGTAGTCTGTAATGGTTTGCAAGCCCTGCCACATCTGTCGAGCGTCAGAGCCAGTGTAGTACGATTCGATCTTAGTCCTGTATTGATGCTTTGCCTGTTTGATGGTTCGTCGGAGGGCATTTTCTTATAAGCTTCCGGGTTAGATTCCCGCTCCTTGAAAGAAGCAGCTCTAGCCTTTAGCTCAGTGTGGATGTTGCCTGTAATCCATGGCTTCTGGTTGGGGTATGTKCGTACGGTCACTGTGGGGACGACYTCATCGATGRACTTATTGATGAAGCCAATGACTGATATGGTGTACTCCTCAATGCCATCGGAGGAATCCCGGAACATATTCCAGTCTGTGCTAGCAAAYCAGTCRTGTAGCTTAGCATCTGCTTCATCTGACCACTTTTTTATTGATCGAGTCACWAGTGCTACTCCGGCCCCTTTTCTCCGCCTTCTCTTCACGCAAATGACGGGGATCTGGGCCTGTTRCCGAGAAAGCAGTATGTCATTCACGTCGSGCTCGTCGGACTTGTTAAAAGGAAAAAAAGGATTCTGASAGTTCGTGGTGAGTAATCGCAGTTCTGATGTCCAGAAGTTATTTTCGGTCATAAGAGACGGTAYCAGCAACATTATGTACAAAATAAGTWAAAAAAAATAAGTTACCATCAACGCAAAGAAACGAACAAAAAAAACWATTGGATAGTAACACGTAAAACGTCAACCTTCTTCTCCGGCGCCATTGATTACATCACTTTTTTTGCATGGTGGGGTCGCACAATTGTTTTATATCAAAATGGGGTCGCGGGTCAAAAAAGTTTGGGAACCCCTGATCTCGGCCTACTTTATTGTCCCACAAAGAGAAATTGGTTTGCGACAGTTTAAAAAAGACATGACAACAGCAAATACATATCAGAGTGAGTATTTAACAGAACTCATAGCCATGACAGAAAGCTTGAAGGTTAGTATGGCTAAAATCTTAATTTGAGCCGGTTTGCTACAGAAAGAAAATAGTCCTGCAGCAACAGAATATTCAAATTATTATGTAGATTAAAATGAATGGASATTTTTGTAGGGGTTGATAGATTTTTTTGTTAGGGCAAATCAAGACTGAAATTTCAAAGTGCAAATTACAAACTTTTGAAAACTTTTTAAAACTCCCTTTGCAGGAAAATTCTGGGCAACAATAGGGTGATCAAATTAAAATCCTACATCTGTATGCTACTTTTCATGAAAGATAACTTCTAGGATCAGTTTCCTGGAGCCAGATGAAGCTAGGCTATAGAACTGTCAATGGAGCTCCCCATTAAGCATGCTTTTTAGTCCAGGAGTATAGGCCTAATCTCAGCCTGACAAACCGYTCCCTAGTGCCTGATTGCATCTTGCATACTGAATACATGGGATTTTGGGTGAATATGTCAATAATGATCACAGTATCTCATGTATTACTGGGGAAGGGTCATACAAGATGCACCGTTGCTCTCATCTCACTTTGACTATGTCAGGCACACATTATAGTCTCATTCTGTGAGATTGACTTATCTGAGCCACGTTGGTAAAGGCTTTACAAATACCACCGACATGTGTCAATCACTAGAATTGGACTATCAGGCAACTGCATGTCAAATAATAATCCTTCCGCCAAGATACCGTCACGCTGGAGTAAAATAGCCACTTAATATGCTGTCCATCAATCTCTATCTCCGTCTATCCTCTACTCCTCTCATCCTCCTCTCTCTCTCCCAGACAGTCCATGACAACTAGCAGATGAAATAGCCTCTGAAAAGTTTTTCTTTTTCCTGCTGATTCAGTCTAAGGACTGCCACAGAAATACAAATAGGCCTAGCTAGTAAGAAGTTCACATCACACACTTTCTCATCACTCACACTCCTAATGCACTTCTGTCAGACTCAGCAGTAACTCTGTCTGTACAAGGGACGATCAACGCCTTGATAATCAATCAAAACCCTGAACCACAACCCAGGACAAGAAAGGGCTGTGAAAACTAGAATACTAAACTCTGTGTATTCAACTGCAGCAAAGCAAGCCTGTCGAGCCTCAGCTACAGTTTATATGCAAAACACCTCCTCTCCAAAACCCAGAGATCTTTGTGTCTGGTGGAGTCTGTCTGTAGTGTTTTGTTATGGACAGGGGCTGGAGACAAGGTTAAACTTGAGAGAGAACTCTAAAGACAAAGAGACACAGAGAGAATGAATGACACAGAGCCTTCGTTCATGGAGCTATTGTCCTTGGTGCAGCTCTCGCTCATGTGCCCTTCCCACTCTCCCTCCTGGCCTCTGTGTGTGTGTGTGTGTTGTTGTGTGTGTGTGTGTGTGTGTGTGTGTGTGTGTGTGTGTGTGTGTGGTGTGTGTGTGTGTGTGTGTGTGTGTGGTGTGTGTGGTGTGTGTGTGTGTAACAGAGTGAGATGTGTGGTGTGTGTGGTGAGCTCTGTGGGTGATACCTTATCTGTCCTCATTGCTCAATTATCCATCCGTCCTCTTTCTCCCCGTTCTCCCTGTCACCCCCCCCTCGCTCTGTGTTCCCTCTATTCTGAGTTATGACAGGGTTGAACGAATATACAGTATCTCTTCATACATCTTCATTAACAGACACACAAACAGCACACTTTCCTTCCCAGTCTGTCCCCCCTCTCTGTGTGTGTCAGTCAGTCAGTCAGGGATTGTTAAGTGAGTACAGACATAGTCTAGATGTGTATATTCATTTCCCCGTTGACAGAATGCTTGACTCAGTGTACTCCTGTCCTGGCTGCCTGGGCCTCATGCCCTCTACGCTGACAGACGTAGGAGGCATGTATCCCAAATGGCACCCTATTCCCTAAATAGTGACTACTTCTGGGCCCTGGTCAAAAGTAGTGTACTAGATAACGAATAGGGTGCCATTTGTGACGCTTCCACAGACCACAGGCAGCGACACGTCTCCTCATCTCTCTATATCTCTCCGTGTCCAGCCAGCCGTCACTCTCTGCCACACACTGTGTGTGTGTGTATGTGTGTGACGTGCCTATGTACACTGTGTGACTGTTTTTTGTTGTGTCACTCACTGCGGCAGTAGGAAATGGAGCTGAGAAGACTGATCCCGTCTCCTGATAGGGGGTGACTGACAGGACAGGACAGGACAGGACGAGGGGGGTAGAGGAGGTGATGTGGCGCCCCTGGCAGACTGATTGGGCAGGTAGCAACATGTGGACTTCATTCCCATAATCCACCTGGAGATCTGAGCTCTGACTGCTCCACTTACACACACACACACACACACACACATGCAGACAAAACCAAGGTCTTCACGTCACTGTGTCCAACCACAAAACACTCAGACACACAGAAAACATCCAGGCAGAGAATATCCATATAGAACACCTAGACAACATCCAATAGAACATTCACTTTAACTAAAGACTACTAGAGGCTCCAGAGAACAGAGCACATAAATGCAATGCTAACATTAAGTATATTGCCTAGAGAACACAGAATACTCAAGAACAGCACTTCATAAGCCAGTGTGGTTTTCTGTAAGGCAGAGAGGCCATGGCCTTCCGACTGCTCCAGTAGTGTTATAACTGAAGGTAGAGAGACTGAAGGTGGAGAGACTGAAGGTGGAAAGAATGATGTGTGCAGGGGAAAGAGGGGGAAGGCAACAGCAGGAAGCAAGCTCCTCTCTAGTCCCCCTGGCCCGCTCCGTTCCCCCCTCTCACAACTGTGTGTGTGGGTAATGTCGAGTGACACGTGTAAGCGGGCGCTGTCAGCCCTGTGTATGTCACCCTGAGTGGCAGTGCTACTGAGGTCCAGCGACAGGCAGGCAGGCAGGCACACACACACACACACACACACAGAGAGAGAGAGACACCATTCTATACTATCGTTTCACTGGGATATACACTCTTAGAAAAAAAGGTGCTATCTAGAACCTTAAAGGGTGCTTCAGCTGTCCCCATWAGGGAACCCTTCAAATAAAAATGTTTGGTTCCAGGTAGAACCCTTTTGGGTTCCATATAGAACCATTTCTACAGAAGGGTTCTACCWGGAACCAAAAAGGGTTTCCTATGYGGAAAGCCAAAGAACCTTTTTGGAATCCTGCTATATGTATCTGCTATACATTACACACACCACCAATACGTTCACACCCACGCCACCCTGTTTTCCTATTCAACATAGACACACACTCCTAGACACACTGCAAATACAAATGAACTCAAAAATGCATAGGCACACTCACAAATGAAAACCCACTGCTCACACAAACAGCACTCTCTCGCAGGTACACACTTGCATGCTACATGGACCCGTAACATAGCTGGGACRGTTCTGTTGCTGCATGGACCTTGCTACATGGACCCGTAACATAGCTGGGACTGTTCTGTTGCTGCATGGCTGAGCAGTGTGTGTCAATGTTTCTTTCTGACGACTGTGTGTTCTGGGAACAGCATCTGTGTTGTCATCGGCCACTCTCTCACACTCTTTTCTCTTTCCCTTTTATCACCGTCCAGCTCTCTCTCTATATATATATCTCAGTCTCTCTGTTTCAGCACAGTACAGCCATAAAACTGTCAACAGCTCATCTAGAGCAGAGTGAGGAAAAACTCAAGCATGAAGCACTGTCAGAAATATCCCCTTTCTGGCATGGATTTGCACATCTCATTTTTCTGAGTGACAAAGTATATAAACATGCTTGGAGGAGCTGGGGCTGGCTTGGCAAGTGATCCTCACTACTCTGGTTTAGTTGGGTGGAGGAGTAGGGATTTGAACATTACTGTTTGATCTACAGGGTCCACAATCTCTTCTGGTGGTGATGAACGATGAGTCAAGTCAGATGGAGGGATTTTCATTTGCAACGCTATACAGTCTATGATAATTTGGGGTTAGCCAGAGGCAGCTTTTGTCCTACATACACGTAAAGTTCTCTGAAGACTGTGTGTGTGTTTTTGCAGACAGACAGGTGTGTGTGTGTGAGCCCAGACAGGAAGTGGGTCAGCCTGAGCGGAGCGGCAGACGACTGGTGTCCTTCAGCGTCTCATTTTCTCCTCCTCCTGGGCAGGCAGGCAGTGGTGACAGGTGACTGATGGGGTGACACACACCTGTCAGTGCTTAGTCTCCCCGCACTGACAGACACTGACAGGAACGCCACCACCACAAACACACACACACACACACACACACACTGACTGGGACGCCACGAGACAAACACACACGCGAACTCAGAGACACACACACAGCCCTTGAACCAACTCAAGTACAGCACAGTGTGTGTGTAGAAAAACTTGCCGCAGTTCACCGAAGTTTAAATATAGTTCTATTTTTGCATGTTGACTTAAACAAACCATAAACAAACAAACCATTGGGGCGGCAGGTAGCCTAGTGGTTAGAGCGTTGGACTAGTAACCGAAAGGTTGCAAGATCAAATCCCCGAGCTGACAAGGTAAAAATCTGTCGTTCTGCCCCTGAACAAGGCACTGTTCCTAGGCCATCAATGAAAATAAGAATTTGTTCTTAACTGACTTGCCTAGTTAAATAAAGGAAAATAATAAATAAAAATAACAGTATAGGAATAATAACCCATACATGTCAACCTAAAGCTACATTATAAAAACATGTCACCATCCCTATGCAAACAATAATAGCCATTGTCAAACACTGCCATGTCTCCTACTGTACGGCATTGATATTCATAACCAGTACAGTATAGAAGAAACACTCACAATACAGGTTGTAAATCATCTCTCTCCTAAACTACCACCATTGTGCCCTTGCGCAAGGCACTCCCAGTGTGTCGTGTGTTTGCTTGTTGGTGTGGTTGGGTACTGTGTCAGCAAAAAGAAGAATTTCCATTCAAAGATGTATAAAGACTTTATTAAGAGATTTACGTAAATCAAATTGATCGTGTTCCGTTTGGAGTAATTCATCTTGTGGTGTCCAAGCAGAGGGCGGGGGTGTAGCGGAGGTTCATAGGCGGTGACTGATGGTCTTGGCTCTCCTCAGGGTGAGCAGGTGACTCTGGTGGAAGGGTACGGAGCAGAAGACTCTGTCTGAAGGCAACAAGGGGAGCTCTGCTGACGGGTTGGTGATTACAAACCTGCAGAGACAGTGGTACAGTAAGTGTGTGCCAACAGCAGAGGGAAGAGCAGCAGCATAGGTAGTGTACCTCTTCATGGAGGGGTTAGGAGGGTCCAGCAGGCCATACAGTCCAAAACACAGGATCTCCAACGAGTCCAGAGCCTGGCAGAACAACTCCTTGAAGTCCTCACACTGCAGAGGATATGGATGATAGGGAATCACTAGGACGTTTGTGTAGGTGGGCCTGTTTCTAGAACCGATGCACTGTGGGTTAGTGTGTGTGTGTCTATATGCACTGAGGGTACAAAGCATTAGGAACACCTTCCTAATTTTGAGTTGTCCCCCTTTTCCCTCAGAACAGCTTCAATTCGTCGGGGCATGGACTCTACGAGGTGTCGAAAGCATTCCACAGGGATACTGGCCCATGTCGACTCCAATGCTTCCCACAGTTGTGTCAAGTTGGCTGGATGTTCTTTTGGGTGGTGCACCATTCTTGATCCGCACGGGAAACGGTTGAGCCCTCTACTACTAAACCCCAGTTCAAAGGCACTCTTTTGTCTTAGCCATTTTTTATTTAACTAGGCAAGTCATTCCCCCTCTGAATGGCCCACATGCACAAWCKATGTCTCCATTGTCTCAAGGCTTACAAAATACTACTTTAACCTGTCTCCTCTCCTTAATCGACACTGATTGAAGTGGATTTAAGTGACATCAATAAGGAATCATAGCTTTCACCTGGATTTACCTGGTCAATCTATGTCAGAGAAAGAGCAACTGTTCCTAATGTTTTGTACACTCAGTGTAGATGTGTGTCCATATAGGTYTATACTGCATGAKCAAAAGTATGTGGACCCCTGCTCYTTCAACATCTCATTCCAAAATCATGGGCATTAACATGGACTTGGTCCCCCGTTTGCTGCTATAACATCGTCTTCTCTTCTGGGAAGGCTTTCCACTAGATGTTGGAACATTGCTGCGGGGGCTTGCTTCCATTCAGCCACATGAACATTAGTGAGGTCGGGCACTAATGTTGGGCGATTAGGCRTGGCTCACAGTCGGCGTTCCAATTCATCCCAAAGGTGTTCGATGGGGTTGAGGTCAGGGCTCTGTGCAGGCCAGTCAAGTTCTTCCAAACCAATCTCGACAAACCATTTCTGTATGGACCTCGCTTTGTGCAAAGGGGTATTGTCATGCTGAAACAGTAAAGGGCCTTCCCTAAACTGTTGCCACAAAGTTGGAAGCACAGATTCGTCTAGAATGTCATTGTATGCTGAAGCGTTAAGATTTTCCTTCACTGGAACCAAGGGGCCTCATCACGACTCAGGATAAGACCCAGATGTGGATAGTACGATTCTCTGAATATTTATTATAACAAAGGGGGCCGGCAAAAGGCAGGTCGTTGGCAGGCAGAGGTTTGTAAACCAGGTCAGAGTCAGGCAGGTACAGGACGGCAGGCGGGCACAGGGTCAGGACAGGCAGAAGGTCAGAACCGGGAAGACTAAAAAACAACAGGAAAAACAGGAAACACGCTGGTATGACCTGACAAGACAAGACGAACTGCCAACAGACAAACAGAAAATGCAGGTATAAATACAGGAGACAAGGAGACAGGAGACAATGAGGAAAATGGGGGGTACCTGGTGGGGGGTGGAGACAAGCACAAGACAGATCAGGGGGTGACAGGCCTAGCCAAACCATGAACCGAAGCAGTCCCGTTCTCGTGTGAGCTTGTGTGACCTACCACTTTGTGCCTGAGCCGTTGTTGTTCCTAAACGTTTCCACTTCACAATAACAGCACTTACAGTTGACCAGGGCAGCTCTAGCAGGGCACAAATTTGACAAACTTACATGTTGGAAAGGTGGCACGTTGAAAGTCATTGACTTCTTCAGTATGGGCCATTCTACTGCCAATGTTTGGCTATGGATATTGCATGGCTGTGTGCTCGATTTTATACACCTGTCAGCAATGGGTGCAGTTGAAATCACCAAATCAACAAATTTGAAGTGTCCACATACTTTTGTATATATAGTGTATGTCTGCGTGTGTTAGTAGTAGAAACTCACAGCGAGGCTGCAGAGGGGCTCATCTTGCAGTGCCAGCTGTGCCAGTTTGGAGCGTTGGCGCAGCGCCCACATCTTCATGGACATCTCCCCTCCCCGCAGCTGGTTGTCCTCTGCCAGCTGGGCCTCCAGTAAGGGGGTGTCGCCACCCGTCACCAGCGTACAGATCAGACCAGGCACGTTGGCGTTGAAGTACGTCTACACACCACACAGACAGACAACAGACAGGCAACCAATCAGAGTTAAGGTCAGATCAGGTTAGTTATTGGTTATGTTCGCTAACCCTCAGCTCACAGTGACACTGTGTGTTCTACCCAAGGCCAATAACTAGAAATAGAGTTCCCCCACCCTGTTAAAATATACAGGCAGTTTTTCAGGTTAGTTGACTGGTTAGCTAGCTATCTTGGGGAGGCTATCAATCGTCCACCATCTTTGGTGCTCCAAATGCATGATCTTATAGCATTAAGAAGAGAATAATGGATAAAGTAAAACATAAGTGGTATCATGCGTCCCAATGGTAATAATACTTTCAAGKCATGAATTATAGCACTATTATAAGCAACTAAGTAGTACAACTATTGATGAATTACTATTGCTATGGATTGAATGCTTTCCAAATGGCTATGGCTATGCCTATGGAGAGCTGGTCAAAAATAGTGCACTATAWAGGAAATAGGGTGCAAKTTAGTACTCGGCCGTTGTGTTCTGTTCTGTCTACTCACGGCTGCCATGAGAGAGTCCAGTAGGTCGACAGAGAATACGGAGCCTACAGAGAAGGCCTGGCTCAGGGTCAGGCTGGAGGAGTCCTCTTGGCTGTCCGCCTCATTCACAAAGCACACGTTAGAGCTGTTCACTGGGGGAGAAAGGGACTAGTTAGTAGCCTAATTACAGTACAGTCAGTATAGAGGTCAGTGAAAGTTTCTGATTGGTCTAAAAGTTTTCGTTTAAACAGGGATCGCTGTGAATAATAATACTGTACTTACATTTTTTTTTTTTTTTTATCAATTGTCACCATTCACCTATAACTACATGGTATTTCCTGGTTTTCTCTGACCATGTGACCAGACCAGGAATGTCAGAAAAATAAATCCTGTCCCTGTTTTGATGTAGCAAAGCACTAGGGATTGAAATAGGCACAATACCCAGCTCTACCAGCAGAGGGACAGTGGTGCCGGCGCTGTGTGCAGGGGTGACCTCAGCCTTCTCGGGTATCGTAGGGACGTGGGAAAAGTCTAGTGTGTCTGCACAACACAACACATAACACACTGTTACAATGGCACACGCTGAACACGGCAACTACAGAAGCATAAATCAGTGATACACATCTATACCCTTTTGACTTTACATTTTGGTCATTTTAGCAGACGCTCTTATAGTCAGTCAGTGTAATCAACTAAGGTAAAACCTTCAAACGAATGGGATTCCCAAAAGCATTTGCATAACATGATTGGTAAAACAGTGATTATTTTGTCACTAAACACGTGAACATTTCAGGTATTAGTGTGTATTACTAGGACATTATGCACCAATGTCCCCTACAAAAAAAAGAACCAACCTCAACACACACACACACACACACACACACACACACACACACACACACACAACACACACACACTCCTGTAGTGCAGATAAACAGTCATTATTGGCAGCCCAGGCGGGTCGGTCCAGCCACTGTATGGCTCCAGTGAGACAGCATGCCTTAATTATGGATTAAGTGTTCATTAGCACATTCTGCTGTTGGCGACACATTGAGCCTGTCAAGGTTAATTACTGGAACATGTTTATTTTCTGTCAGCTTCTATGGCAGGCTGTCGCGTACACACAACATACACGCACACACACACACACACACACACACACACACACACACACACACACAGAAACGCTGAGGTTCACACACATACACGCATTCGCTCACACAATTCCCGGAACACTTCTGCTCAGCCTTCAGGACTTTCCCTCAGCCCCTGTCTGTCTGTCTGACCACAATCTGTATGGTGCTCATACCACGGACATGACACACACACTTTCACAGACAATATAACACACACACAATCTCTCCTCTCACACTGACAGTCCAGCCTCGAGCCAAGCCAACTAATCGAATATTAAAGCAGCCAACAAACATTTAACAGTAACATTCTCCCAGCCCCCTGAACATTCTCCATGAACATCTCTGGTCCCTCTCACTGACCGCGGCTCGGACCACGGTTATGACCACCAAACCCATGACCAAGCTCCAGCCCCTGTCCGTGGCCGTGACTTTGAGTGTGACTGAGTGTGCAGCGTGGGCCTGGCTCGGAGCTGAAGCGGATGTGGTAGAGGTTGACACAGAAGTGGATGGTCTCCTTATCCTGCATGGAGGGCTCAATGTCGCTGGAGCTGGACAGAGAGCTGAGGACCACCACCATGGCACAGCGCTCCACCCTCAACGCACGCAGGTCTGCCCCACACAGAGGAGAGCCCTGGGGGAGAGAGTGGGGAGGGGGGAGACGGAATGAGAATAGGGATGGGGTGAGGGGACAGGGGGAGTCAGGCAAGGCTAGAGGACTGATACGTTCTATAGTCCTAGACACCTCTTCTACCTAGTTAGTCTCTTTACTAGGTCTTCTAGCGAATAGAGTATCCTGACCAGTGGAGGCTGGTGGGAGAAGCTACAGGAGGACGCGCTCATTGTAATGACTGGAATGGAATTAATGGAATGGTATCAAGCACATCAAACATATGGACCCCCCCCCCCCCGTTCCATTTATTCCATTCCAGCCATTGCAATAAGCCTGTCCTCCTATAGCTCATACCACCAGCCTCCTCTGATCCTGACCTATGCCTGTCGTGTATGTCAGCAAAAAGTCAAGTTTCTGTAGAATAATGGATAGATTTCAGATCTATGATAGAGTATTCCCACATGTCCAGAGACTCACAGGCAGGAAGTAGATGTTGGGGAAGTATTGTATGTTGGCCCACTCCCTGCTGAAGTAGTGTGGGTCTCCCAGGAAGACGACCGTCCTCAGCTCTGGGGCCGTCAGGCTGCTGGCCCTCAGCGGCATCATGAAGTCCCCCAGGCCCAGCAGGCTGGAGCCCCCGTCCCCAAAGACACACACCACCACGTGGTCCTGCAGTGCCAGGGTACTGGCACTCTGTCTGGTCTGAGGAGGATACACACAGACACAGACAAATGCATGACTGGTGATGTTTATTATGTTATTATTACATGCATGTACTCTAGCTGGCTAGGTACAAGTAAGCTAGTGCCAGTGTGTGAGACAGTAAGTGTGTTCCTAATAGTGCTGAGCAATTAGTACTTTTTGAGGACGGTTCGGTTTCGGTTCGATTCTTAGAAAATGATCACGGTTTTTGATTTCGGCTTTAAAAAAAAAAAACATTTGGAAAAATGTACATTCCAATGTACAAGCCAAATATAGTGAACATTCAATTGCCAAAACATTGAAAATATTCCATTGTCTCCGTCAGGTCCACATTGTGTAGACATCAACAGAAAAATATGAAATTATTTCATAGTAATTTCAGTTGGGTAAATTACTATTTTATTTGATGACTTGATGATGATTTTTAAAGTGACCATCTCACCTCTGTTCAGTCAGTAGCAGCCATTCAGCCAGCCAGACAACATTATCTCTGTGCACCCCAAACTGTACTGTCTTCAGTCATCCTATTCAGCTAGTCTAGCCTGCTTAAATATGCTGCAGAGCTGTCTGATCAAATCATTTTGCTAGTAGACAACACACACTTTCAGGAATCAATCAAATCAAATGTATTTATAAAGCCATTTTTACATCAGCAGATGTCACAAAGTCCTATACAGAAACCCAGCCTAAAACCCCAAACTGCAAGCAATGCAGATGTAGAAGCACTGTTTCTATCCCTCTCTCTCTTCTTGTTGTGTTGTGTACGTTCCTCTCTCATGCAGGCTAGGCGGTCTGTGTGTATCTTACCAAACATAGCAAGCGTAAAAGTGTCCGAGACAGAAATAACAGGCGCAATGGATTATGGTCATTGTAGTTAATTAACGCGTTTCTGCGCTGAACTAGGTTGAATATTTGCTTAATGAAAACTACAACTCCCTTCAGCCCAGAGTTGCACATAGTTCTTGACTTGATTTCTCTCGTGAATTATTTGATTTCTCTCTAGAGAAACGGCACGTTGGGCTCACACAAAAAAATAAACGAAATGGAATTCAAGTAATTGAGCCGACGTCTGTCAATTAGTTGTTTCATAACCGGAAGAAAAAATATATGTTAATCGCTCACCATTAGTGCCTAATTGCCTATCTGTCCATGTCCCAGTCTTACCAGTGAGATGTCCTTCAGGGGAACAGGTGGGCACCAGTGGAACAGTCCTGTAGAGTCCAGCCCCACCTCCTGCTGCTCCTCCTGCTGCTGCTGCTGCTCCCACACACACTCCCTCTCTCGAAGAGTCTCTCCCTCTGGGCTACAGCAGAGGACACACACACACACACAAACAAACACAAGCCTCAGAGAGTGTAGGGAAGAAAGGGTGGAGGGAGAGAAGACAGGAGAGGCACACACAGACTCATGCATAAAGACATATTACATACACACTGTCCAACCACTCTGGATGTCAAGAGCACAAAAGGGAAAATGAAAGGTATTCACTTGGGTAGTGGAATCACAGATAAAAAGGGTGGTGACGAGACCGGATAGACGGAGAGAGATAAAGAAAGAGAGGGAGACAGGAGTGAGAGGGATGGTGGGGAAGAGAGAGGAAAGAGAGACAGAGATATAAAGAGAGAGAGAGCAGGGAACTACAATTTATTTAATCTGTATTCTGCTCACTAACTCACCTTCTGACCGTTCTCTCTCCTCCCCCCTCTCTCCTCCTCCCTCTCTGTCCTCTGACAGGATCTCCCAATATTAATGCCCAGAATGGGTTGAGTGAGGCGGCTGGGGAGCCGGCCCATTAATCAGCCTGTCAATCCCAGCCTGCTATTCCACTGTGCTCAGCTGTCCAGGACATAGCCTGCCCGCCCGCCCGCACCAGGCAGCCTCCACTAATGACAGTGCGATATATCGTGGTGAGTTTTAAATTAAGTATTTGTCTCAGCATGTTCAAAACAAACATATTCCTGTGTAGAAGGCTGTGATTTCTCACCTGAAGGGCAGAACTCCCAGTGATGGACGTCTGAAGCCTAGACTCATGGCGGAGGTGTTAGATGAGACTGATGGGACACACACACACGCAAGCACATGACACGCACAGATGAGAAACACACGGGTGAGAGACAGTCTTGCGGGTCAGACACACCCATAGGTGACAGACAGGCTCATAAGAGACATAGAAGGGTGACAGACAGCCATTCTGAGTCTCTGCTCGGCGTGAAAATGTGTAATGAGGCGAACAGGACAGACAGAGGCGCTTGGTGCTTTCTACTAACATAGGTCCTAAAGAAAAGACAGATTTTTCAGCCCAGTGGAGAAAAGTGGGATGAGGAGTCCCCCTAGTGGAGGAGTTAGAGACTGCACCATCTCTGCACCTCTCAACATGCCGTCTCAGTTGCTTTGCTTCTTGTGAAACTGAGGTTAGTACTAAAAAGGTCTGCGAGTGTAAAAAGGCTTGTCTTGGTCATTGCATTGTTGCCGTACCATCTTTCTGCTCAGTGCACCTGCAGGGTCTCATCCTGGGCAAATCCTTGATGTCTCTGTGACACACAGAGCAGTACATACTCGCCCTGACAAACACACAGGTACGCAAAAATGACTAAGGTGAATACTCCCACTCCCTACATACAGAAGTACTTGAGTCAAGGCTCTAGTTTATGAACTAATATTAGAGTGGCACAGTACCTTCTGGCATCACTGGCATTGCTGGCTATGAGGAAACCCAGAGTCCACAGCTTTATTTTGATGTGACTGGGAGGATTCACCAACACACTGAGAAACAACAAAACAACTTTAACAGGCAGGCCGCAGCCCATCCACAGAACTACAGTTAATATGTAAAATATTCAAATACCTGTAAGCATTATAAAAATGACTGTCTACTACTACTACTGCCGCCTCTACCACTGCTACAACTACCACAGATAGAACAATGAAACAGATATTTTACTGTATAAATGTGAAGCATCTGCTTGGCATTTCCACTCACTACTAAATATGGTAGTTTTTTTTAAATTGCGTTGTTAAGAAGGACTGCAAAGGCGAATTGAGTTATTGCACATGCGCACTTCACTAAGTAGGCGTTCCCTAACGGAAATATGCAGATAATGCTAGAACGTGCCAATAGGATCTCGCTAGCTCATGCTTGGCTCTACCCCCCTCCTTGCATGTTCTGCCCACTATGGCTCATTTTCTCCCATTTGAAACAACTGGCTGTGGTCGATCTTGGTTTAGTTCTGAAAATCTTTGCTGCTGCTACTACTACTACTACTACTGCTGCTGCTACTACAGGAAGAGTGGAGATCCTTAATAAACACAAATACTACTACTACAGGAAGAGTGGGGACCCTTAATAAATACAAAATACTACTGCTGCTGCTACGACTACTACTACTGTTGCTACTACTACTGTTACTACTACTACTACTACAGGAAGAGTGGAGATCCTTAATAAATACAAATACTACTGCTACTATTACTACTGTTACTACTGCTGCTACTACTACTGTTACTACTACTACTACTACTACAGGAAGAGTGGAGATCCTTAATAAATACAAATACTACTGCTACTACTACTACTGTTACTACTGCTGCTACTACTACTGTTACTACTACTACTACTACAGGAAGAGTGGAGATCGTTAATAAATACAAATACTACTACTGCTACTAGTTACTTACTTGAAATCTTGGTCTCCGCTCTGATACTCAATCCCAATCAACAGCAACCTCAGCTTCAGGAAACATAGCCTGACACACAGACAGGCAGACAGGCACACAAGCAGACAGGCACACAGGCAGACAGACACACAGGCAGACAGACAGAGAGAGATCATGTTTGTTTGTAGTAATAGAACACTGATATGTCTCTCTGTAGCAGACTGACAAACTGACTTGCT
Organism: Salvelinus sp. IW2-2015; assembly: GCF_002910315.2. Taxonomy (NCBI): domain Eukaryota; kingdom Metazoa; phylum Chordata; class Actinopteri; order Salmoniformes; family Salmonidae; genus Salvelinus; species Salvelinus sp. IW2-2015. The sequence goes on from NC_036855.1 coordinate 31,364,265, forward strand.
GGCCTGAGCGAAGGACATCCCTATGAAGGAGGGGGACAGGTGCTCTGTGTAGATCTCATTGTAGAGGCCCTCTCTGTACAGGTTCTGCCAGGTGTCTCCATCCTGCTGTAAAACAAAATGGCAACAGAGATTCAGTAGCAACAGAGATACCTGATAAAAAGTACAGCACTGTGATGGAGTCTAGTATAACAGTTAAAGCTCCTGACTTCGGACCACATACTCCCTGGCGACAGGGGTTGGCGCCATGTCTCTCGGCCAAGCCTGTCTGTGCCCCCATCTCCCTCTCTGCTCTCAAAAATACATTCAAATACTTAGTAAGGGATCAGAATAGTGCACTTTATTGTTGACGTACCTCGATCTCACTCTGCATGGTGAACAGGTTGGTCAACAGCGTGGAGAGGCCAGGCACCAGGCAGCTCTGAGACATGAAACCCAGTTTGAGCTCTGCCAGGCAGATCACTGCATCACCTCGACTCCAGTCCCAGTTAGGCACGTTCTGCAGGAATGCCTTGGGAGCACACACATAAGTGCATACACACACACATGACACATCATCTAGCAACAATAGCCATACTTGTTTGTAAGATGTATATAGGTATCGGGGACAGGCAGCCTACCTTACTGTTGTGCTTCAGCATCTGAACTATAATCCTGGTGTTGGGACAATACTGTTTGATGGAGATCACCCTGACAGAGGACAAACACACTCTTAAAACATGTTGTTTTGTCTTATTATTTATCTTTAGCTGTGTGTCAGAAAGGATAACAAGGTAGAGAGCAGGTGAACGTGTGTGTGTGCGCGCACGTGTGCCTGTCTAGCTATGTGTGCATGCACCTGAGCCCTCCCTACCTCATGAGATTGGCAGCGTCCTCCTTATGCTGGTCTGAGGTGAACCTGTCACAGATGATCAGGCAAGCTCCTGCTTTATGCATCTACACACAGAGGATAGCATCAAGCCAGTACTACCATGTACCACAGTCACTAAACCATAATTACTCTGCATCCCTGTGTACCTCCTGTACCCTTCCCAGTTGTATGTGGTAAGCAGAGGCTAGCCAGTAACTTCTAGCCACTGTGGTGACGTGTTACCTTCCTGAGATCTAAGAGCCAACAGTCGCTCCAGGAGGAACAAGCTAGCTTCTTGCTCGAGATTCCACAACTGTGTACAGCTGGCTTGGAGTACAAATGCTAATGTTAGCATCCGACTGCTAGATGGTAGTATGTCCAGTAGCACACTCAGTCAAGTCGAAGAGTTTGTCTGGACAAAAATGATTACAAAACCATTGTGTGGTGTCCCCACTATCGGTGTGTGTTATAATATTTGTGCACACTAACTTGTTGTATCAAAACAGTTGCGTCAAATGTGTTGTACGTCCGTTATCCAAACTGAGTTTGTACTTGGCTCCAGTACCTTAACTCTTTCCAGGTCTCTCCTCTGCATCACTGAGCCCTGGTAGAAGGTGACCTTCAGGAACCACCTCAGGAAGAACGCCTCCAGATCCTGGTTAGGACGGAAGCTGGCAAAGTCAGAGATAGCAGTGTCTGAAACGGGACCCTAATCCCTATGTGGTGCACAACATTTGACGAGGGCCAAGGTTGGGCTCAAAGGTAACGCTGTGACTCACTTTCCCAGGAAGAGCACCTTGACGTCGACCTCTCCCCTGTCCTCATGTAGAAAATCTTTCATGAAGGCAGAGGCGCTGCTCAGAGTGATGTGACCACACACCACCACATGGCTAGCGCACGCGCACACACACACACACGCACACACACACAGGGAGGAACATTAACATAGATCGTTCTTGTTCTAAGAAGCATTATATCAGATATACGGAGGATTTAGTCGTTTTTGTTTAGGTCCAGTATATATTATCATGTTGTGTGACATAAAGATGTACCTTGTAGCTGCTACTACACCAACTGTTTTATTTTGGTCATCTCCCATAAACTGTAGAAAGATGACTCACGTCTTGCCTGAGACACCCGTGAAGCTACCATCAAACCTCTTCCTGTTGATGATGATCTGAACCACCTCTGGGACAAAGTTGGCAAACAGACCCTGAGAGAGACAGAGAGACATGATGTGTATCTAAATCACATCCTCAATGGACCACTGACAGTGACTGCATCCCAAATGGCACCATATTCCCTATGAAGTGCACTACTTTTGACCAGAACCCTATGYGCCCTGTTCAAAAGTAGTGCACTATATAAGGCAGGGATGGGCAACTTTGAAAAAAATCTGTAGTTTGCGGGTCTGCGTACCTACATCCATACCCAGATATGCAGTCAGAGCCAGTCCTAGCCTTTTGGGTGCCCTAAGCAAAATCCCCAAAATGTTAGCTGACATGGGCTAATTTGTTAATTTTTGGAAATTTATCCACAGGCCTACAAAATGGGGGGCCACGGGCCGCATCCCTGATATAGGGGGATTGGGTGCCATTCGGGAAGCAGACAGTAGCTTTCATGGATTGGATTTCCATAGCACTTTCCTATGCTTAAAGACTCTTTACATTGTATGGGGGGAGTCAATACTGTCTTATGAGATTTACCAGTCCAATAAAGATGAAGATGATGACGAAGAGGCGTCCCAGGGTCGTCCTCAACTCCACGTCACCATAGCCCACCGTTGACATGGTAACAACCAGGAAGTAAACACACTCAAAGTAGTGGAGAGGTTGGGGGTTGGAGAAGTCCAGCCAGGGGTCACCTGAGTTCTCCAGCTGCAGCAAGACCAGGTCTCATGAGAGAGATTGGTTAAAGTTGAGATCTGCATAAGGTGAAACAGTGCCACTGGTCGCCCCAGGCCATTTGTTATAGTTTTGTTTATGAAACGGAGGAGATGAGCATCCAGCATTGTGGTTAAAAAAAAAATCAGAGTACACACTCTACTATTCTATCGCGCGTTCAATGATGTCCAACATAATTTTTGTTGTTGAAGTATTGTCTTTGTTGTTATATCGCAAACAAACATTGCAGTTTCACCGCTACGGATTCCAGCTTTAATGTTAGCAGAATTACTCATTTTAGTATTAGATGAATTACTCATAAAAACACATTTACAACATTAGTGCAATAGTGCCTCAACTGTCTATCAAAATGGTTTGCTTATTTCTCTATGAATGTAAAGAGTGTGGAGAGAACCAAGACATGAATGGAAATGACACAAACACACCAGGTGGATGAAACCAGCTGAGGTCAGCAGTGTGCCTGTTAGGATGGCAACCAGGCGGGAGAGTTTCAGAGTGGTGCTGGGAATACAGAGTGACAGAAAATGTGAGCTGGGGCTGAGAGAATGGGAGTGAGAGAATGTGTGAGAGAGAGAATGTGTGTGAGAGAAAGTTCAATTGTATTAACAGGCAGACATGCATTTAAAACAAGTCACATTGCTTGTATCTCATACATGCTGAAAATGTGAAAGTCAATGGAATCCTCATCCTACTTTTCATCCCTGTTCCGGCCTCTATTTGATGCACATTTGATGGCAATTGCACATTGTAAATATGYTACTGGAACYGACCCTGTATATAGTATTCTTACTTACTTTATCATTTTCTTCTTATTTATAGATCGTGTGTGTTTTTGTTGTACCTTATTTTTAGTATTACATCGTWATTGATTACTGCATTGTTGGGGTTAGAGCTTGCAAGAAAGACATTTCACTGTACTTGTGCATGTGACATTTAAACTTTAAACTTGATGTAGATGTACCGTATGTGTTGCTGTGTTACCTGTTGCTGTTGAAGACGTTGAGAATCTGCAGAACGACTGGTAACTCCAGTATGTGCAGAGCTCTGATGAACCTCAGACCTGGGCCAGATATACAAAATAATATATTAGCTTATAGGGTTGCAAATTTCCAGTAAATTCCAGTAAATCTTCCAAATGGWGTTTCTGGAAAACCTGGGAATTATAGGAAAGTTACCAAAATCTTGCAACACTAAGCAACACTAACTTTTAGGAAAGTTACCAAAATCTTGCAACACTCAGTTTGAAAAAGAAAAAATACAATAATAATAATAATAATGAAAAGCTTATATTGGTTATTAAAACCAATATTGGGAGAGATTTTGAACATCCCATCCCATGTTGCTTTAAATTACCCATAACTTTGATGGCGTATAAGTGTGTAGGCCAACTGTATGTGGGTCGTTCCACCAATTCGGTGCCTTTAGAGAAGTGTAACTTGGTATAAAAAAAAAACAACGTTTCATTTCAACTAATTTTAACATTTTGTCATAATGCCTATATTCAAAAAGTTTTCCCATCTCAAGAGGTAAAAAAAAATTAAAAAAATACTATAGTAAGTGCCAAATAAAGTTACAGGGTTGACTGTAACCGGTTGCCGATTTCATCATTAATCAGCCATAAATCCCATTGTGACAGGGCGAATGGAAGCTTGTTGTGTGCAACAGGGAGTGGAAATTGAATTGCAAGCTTCACAAAAAAAGGTAATTGTAAAAAAATAAATAAATCTAGCCTATCTATGGGTAACTGGATTGACATGTTATGCTCGACCAACTCATTATTTTACCACAAAATGGACAAAAAGAGTAGAACCAGCTAACCTCCTTATACACTATGTTTTGACCATTAGATGTTCAATGTTTCTTTTGAAAAAAATATTGTAAAAGGAATTATTTCACCAAAATTAAAATGAGAGTTCAGTTCACATAACAGGGTTGACCTTAAAATGAGGGGCCAACGTAAATTAATCACTAATGACATTAAATAAATAATAATCTTCAGAGATTACTTTGTCAAGCAAACAAAATAACTAGGGCTTTACGGCGGTGAAAACTTGGGAGAAATGTTGGGGTTAAGTGGGTTAGAATCTTCCTAGAAGTGACAGAGGGTGCAAAGCGGGAATGGTCAAAATGCTGAATTTTGGCACTTTAGCAAGTATGTCAGAGGAGGCTGGTGGGGGGAGCTATAGGTGGACAGGCTAATGGTGATGGCTGGAATGGAATAATGGAAAGGTATCAAACATAGAGAAACCATATGTTTGATTATATWCCATTGTTCCTTTCCAGCCATTACAATGAGCCTGTCCTCATATAGCTCATCCCACCAGCCTCCTCTGGTCTTTATTTATATTTTWWWAAATRGGATTAATTGAATTCTCCATGTGGTCTATTTTAAAAGGCACTTCATTTAATATACAGTAACAGGCTTTCAAAATGCAATATTGGTTAAATACAATTTATAGTTAAAATATCAGAGGCACAAAAGGCACTCTTTGTGGAATGACCCATGTATGAGCGTCTTACCCAGCCAGGCTCGACGGGAAAACAGGGTAACTAAGGAAGGAGTGATGGTGAAAAAATCCACCAGGGATCTCAAGTCAACCCAAACCGTCAGCTTATCCTGGGCCGCCAAAAACTGGTGAATGACACACAGGAAAGACAGAGTAATGCACACTGCGTTGTCTAAACCCATAATGTATGACATTATTTTGTATGTGTCCTATTGGCTAACTGCCTCACCCTGAGCCCAAAATACAGAAGGTGGCAGATGTTGAAGCTCAAATCAATGAGGAAAGCTATGCTGTATTCTTTCATGCAGGACTCTACTGGGCTGAGAGGAGCGGGAGAAGACATTTTAGTTTCCCTCTGGCTCTTTGTCTTGGACCTTTCTAGTGAACAAACAAAACTTTGTTTTGATCCCATCACCATGATGCAACTCACTCAGTAGAGAGGATGATATAGGTCAGGATGGAGCCAATGTTGAAACAGAATATCAGCACCATCTGTTGAGGAAGGAAAGCGTGAGAATTACAATAGCAGGACTGAAGAAGAAAAACATAAGAGTACTCTTCCTGCATGTCTTGTGACTTACTAGGACTTTGCCAGGCAGATGTTGAGCCGATATCACAGAGAACGCCCATTCCTTCAAGGCATTCCTCAGATTGAAATCTGTCTGCACACTAATGCTCTGCAACATCACAATAACAAGACAAGACTCTACCTGTTCATAGGCCGGCACAGTACACACCAGATTGACATGTGGTCACACTGTAGATGTAGGCTTACATAACTCTCCCTTCGTCATCCCTCTACTCTCTTCCTCTCCACCTTTTCCCCTCACCTGTCTGTGTGCCCAGCGCTGTCGTCGGGGTCTGAAAATCCCAATGCTATTGAACCCTCTGTGAGCAACCTTCCAGAGCAGCAGGGCCAGCAGCCCCCCCAGGAAGACAGACAGGGAGGAGAGGAGGAAGGCCCACCACAGCCTGTGCCCCCGGTAGAGGCAGTGGGTGTGGGAAATGGGAGTGTAAGTGTGGGGGATCTTCATGGCCATGGGGATGTGCCAGTGAATGTGCGCGGCAAAGGTGGGCAGGGTGGTGTAGGTGTAAATGGAGGCAGTCACCATCAGTTTTGCATTTCCTTTTGAMGGCAAGAAAAATGTGTTAGTCTAACTTGGCCTGTGTTATAGTGGAATTAATGGTTGTTCCATCTACTAGCTAGCTGTCAGTTACATTGTGGTATCCCTATGATGGCATCACATCATWGGTAAAGAAAATAAACCATTACATTACATACAAGTGTCAGTAAACTCCCTAATCAGCAGATGCCAATTTGTATGTTTTTGTGATCGACATAATGGCTAACTAACGTTACTGTAGGTTACGAACGTTAGCTAGTTAGCTAACGATAGTTAGCTGGCTATTACACAGATAGCTAATTTAGCTAGCTCGAATAGGATTCTGTGGCTAAAAGTCTCATTTTAAGGTCCCACATAACTACAAGATATGAAGTATTTAGCTGCAAAATCTGATAACAATCCTAAATTGACAAGAATTGTAATTCAATTTGTGATCATCAGATAGCTAGCTACCTGAAAGGCAAGGCTTGTCTTCATCAAACCAGCCCGCGAGGATCGGTGGGCGTGGTTCATAACAAGGGTTCCGAATGATGATTGGTGGACAGTACAACCAAATATGAATCATAGTATGCAGAACAGGCAATGTGGTTGGTAGATCCAAGCCCGAGCTAGTGAGATCCTTTTGGCGCGTTCTAGCATATTTGCACACGCTTACTTTGTGAAGTGCGTGTGTGAAATAACTCGTTGTCGTTCTTTCGCTCCAAACCTTTGACAGAGTAAAGTCTACAAAACGTAGTCCACTCTGCCAAAGTTTAGGAGAGCAAGAACGACAACGAGTTTTCACATAACATATTTTAGTTTTGGTAACTGAAAACTGTATTGAGATAAGAGAACATTAGCACAATGTCGCCCAAAATCTCTCACGCTCCATCTTGGTTTCACTAGTTACCATGGCCACAAAGGGTGTGTTCGTAAATTCACTCTGGAGTGCGCTCTGGGCGTTCGTGTCCATTCGTACATTCAGGGCGTTTCGCTCTCGGAGCGCACACTGGACGCTCTGGCCAAGGAGTATGGTTGATCCGATGAGAGAACTCACTATTTTGCTCGCCATAGCAGAGCTGGTTAGGCTATTACCATGGAATGTTTGCTGCTGGCAACAATTTAATAACGTTTTTTTTGCCGACGTTTACTGACACTGGTCATATTCGATAGGTGTCGCTGTTTGGTGTTTGTATATTCATCAGTTGTTCTGCGCTCTGGCACACTGATGTGAGTGCTCTGAAATCAGTAGATCGCCTGAGTGAATTTACAAAGCCACCCAGTCTGTCGCTATATCCTAAAAATMTATTTAAACAAAAATGAGCCGTTTTGTCTTAATTTAGGCTTCGGTTAGTCATAAGGTTAGCAGTGTGGCTAAGGTTCGGTTTAAAATCACATTTTATGAATATAAAGTGTAGAAATATTTTTCCAATCTTCACTGAATCACATTGGACACAGAAAATTGTTTATTTTGCACATCAGCATTTTAATTGGACAATGCAAGAACAGATATAGTAGCAGAAACATTACCAAACCCCCAGAGGAGAACACTTTTCAAAACTAAAAAGGTCAGAAATTGTCTGTAGACTGCCTAATCTGAATGATATTGTGTCCGTTCAAAGCAATCAATTCTAAGGCAACACAATGGGTCTGGTATTAAAACATGTCCACATTTCTGATTAGCATTTCTGGTTCAGGTTTTTCCATAAAAAATACTGATCTTACTTCATAGAAAATGGCAGAAAACTAAATTTATGCACAGAATTAGTATTCAAAGTCAAAATTGAGTTAATTTATGCACTGCATAGCAATGCCCTTTTCCCTTCCCAGAAGTCCATGCATCACTGTGCCAGTTACCATGGGTATGCAGTTACCATGGGTAGTAGTGTTGCTACTAACAATGTTTCATTTCTTCAGTTAACAAAACAAAAAGCACCAAACTCCCATTGTGAACATTTGCATTTTCCTTTATACAGTTTGAAATATATGTATGGTTATTTACACATGAAGCAAGTTGAGGCCTTCCAAAAGAAATACAGGGGAAAAATTGAATGCAAAAAGAAATTCTTGGAATAATTTAAAAAAAATGGAATACTGTGCAATATGTCTGCCCTTACAGAAAAAAAAGCAGTGGCATCTATCCCTGCAATTGGTTTAATTGAAATCAAAAATGAGAGAAGAAAAACAGATCCATTTTGATTACTTTCATTACTTTTTACATGATTCATTGCATCAAACTCAAAATGGAACATTTATCTTAAAAAAAAAATTAAAAAAAAATCACAACCACGTTATGTTGACTGTTCAAGAGTCCTTATGAAAATGGTAGCAGTTCGAGACACTAAACAAACCAACAAATGCGCAAATCCAAGTGTCTCCTTAACAATTATATTACATTTACAGTTCACTTAAAATGGTACCGTCCTGCCCATGTAGTCTGTCTAACACAAGGGCAGCATAATACCTGTGTAGTTTATTCCAGTTCTCCATGGCTCCCCTTAACCTCCCATGAAATCAGTTTCATTGGCTTTAGTAGAGGTCAACTTCCACTTCAAATTCCATGTACCAACAAGTCTTAGTCTGCCACAAGTGGATGGGATATAACACAGATCCCGGTGATGCTCCAGTAGCCAGTAAAGAGTTGACTATCCCCCTATCAGTGTGTGGGGTATCCAGTGGCTCCCATACCGGCCTGGTTTGCTAACGTACTCCCATTCAATCCCTGTGTAGCTTCCATAACCCCACCGTTACTGAGGGCACTCACACCTGTCCACCCAGCACTGGCCGGTAAGTGACTGCAAACGGGAAAGAGAGAAAACGCCAGCAGGTTAGAAAAGAGGCGGCGACAGGGGCAAGACAGAGGCTTTGTCTCAAATGGTACCCTATTCCCTTTATAGTACACAACATTTGTCCAGGGACCAGGTAAAAAGTAGTGGACTTATATAGGGGATATTGTGCCATTTGGGACACAACCATAGAACACACCAAACTGAGCAAGAGCCAGCTGAGGAGAGGATGAAAGAACAAAGGTCAGGGTGTGTCGGAGGATAAACCAAAATCTAAGACAGCAGAGAATATGGTAGGAATTGAAAATGGTAACAGGGCGAAGATATGGTACTTGTGGGTATGCGGACAGAGCATAGGCTCAGTGTATAAAATTTGTCGCAATCCACTGCGGTGGAYATTTACTTAAAATAAATACATGTCTTTTGACTCCTCACATCCCAAACAAAGCTGCTGAAATTGGTTAATGTTGCAGAGCGCGGCTGAAGCAGGACCATCTATCTGCATTTAAATTTGGCCGTGGAGTTGAATTTCACACTTTTTCCCTGAATCCTGTACCACTGCAAAGGGAAAAACATTTATAATTTCATGCCTAAACCCCATTCATGACTTTTGTTATTCCTAGTCAAATCTTTAGCAACATCCATTATGCAACAAATACCTGAATGGAAAAGTTAGCATTTGGTCAGTCAGCACATTGTGTATTGAAAACAGTAACAGATAAGCTCAATATAGTAACAAGTAGGAGAACATGTAGCTCAGGCTGAGATTTATTTTAGGATTAAACTTCAACTATTGTTCATGGTAGCCTACTATATCATAATATTTTCATGGGCTCTCAAACAAAATCAGACATTTACATACAAATAAAATGTAAGTACAGTGCCACTGTAAAATATTCACATCCCTTGATTTATTTCACATTGTTGTTACAACCTTAATTAAAAATMGAATAAATGGATTACTTTTTTACCCATCTACACACAATACACCATAATGACAAGTTGAAAACATGTTTTTAGAATTTTTTGCAAATGTATAGAAAATGAATGAAAATATTGCATTTACATAAGTATTCACACCCCTTTGCTATGACACTTCAAATAGATAGAATTGTGATGAGGCCTATATCTGGGGAAGGGTATAAAGCAATTTCTACAGTGTTGAAAGTTTCCAAGAGCACAGTGGTCTCCATTATTGGGAAATTGAAAAAAAACAGACTCTGGCTAGAGTTCGCCGTCTGACCAAACGGTCAAGGACCTTAGTCTGGGAGGTAACCAAGAACCCAATGACGACTGACAGAACTACAGATCTCCTTGGCTGAGATGGAAGAACCTGCCACGACAACAGTCTCCACAGCACTTTACCAATCTGGGCTTTATGGGAGTAACCCGACAGAAGCCAGTCCCGAGAAAAATGCACGACTGGAGATTGCAAAAAGGCATGTGAAYAGAGATCATAAACCCGACAGAAGACTTTGTGGTCTGAAGAGACAAAAATTGGKCTGAATGCAAAACGTCATGTCTGGAGAAAACCAGGCAGAGCTCATTACCCGTCTCACACCATCAATACCGTGAAGGATGGTGGGGGCAGCATCATGCAATGGGGGACACTTTTCAGCAGCAGGACCTGGGAGCAATGTTCCCTCAAAAAGATTTCAGCACTGAGCAAATTTCAGGTCTGTTGAGGGAAAACTTCAAAGTTGTGAAAATTCTGGTGCACGTTTAATGTGAACACAGAGGCTGTAGCCGCTTTAAGTTAAAACTAAGTGTTCAAGTAGGCTTCCGTGGCTATTTGATTATAATGTAAGCCTACCATAAACAATGGAAAATGCATCCCATAACATTTTAACATGGAAATAGCTGTTCTATTGTTCAGCRTATAGTAGCAGCCAGCCTACATTCCATAACTTTGGGGGYAAAAACATGCACGGCTAGACATTAAACCTGTTCATCCACTATTCCTTCAGACAAGGTGGTGACTGAAAATGTGTTTGATGCAAGAAACCACTTTACAAAATAAAACYCATCATTATTTCCATACCATTATTACAGAGAATCAGACAAATTATGCCATCCTCTGCCAAATTGGCAACTTAGCTTATTCAAGCCGGTCTCAAAATACAACACTGGCCCTTTAAGACAAAAGAAAAGTCCTTTACCTGACTCGTTTTTCAAAGATGACTAAAAACGCACGTTTTGTGCTCTCGTAGGAAGCAATAAATCRCCCATTGCTGACTACATATTATCTAGAACTTGGCTAATAACTCACTAACTAACAAAGGATATGAACAAATGTGCACGTCGCTACATGTAGCTCTCGCTTTGATCTCAAAAAAGGGCATTTACTCACGACCGCACATGCTGTTAACAGTCCAGTTCCAAGAGAACGGCACAGATCCATATATGGCAATAATCTATTTTCATATAGCCCTACTGCAGCAGATTGGTTATGGCGCAGCGGCCTGTGTAGATRACGGGCCTGAGTTGTGCCTGTTAATGCAATAGAATCCTACTCCAATGTGTTCGGCCAACAACAAAATCTCTTGCATAGTTCGCTTTGTTTCAGTATGTTGCATTGAAAGTGGCTAATAGCGTTGATTCGATCACAATTCCCACAGTAAAGGGAAATGTTGAGTGTTAACAGGGAAAACTCCCTAAAGTTGAGTTAAYTTTAATCTGGTGCTTTTTTGTGCAGGCAGATATTTTTTCTGTGTGGCAGTCCCGMGGGAGGGAACATCAACTGGAAAGGATAGAGGGAACAATTAATGGAGCCAAATACAGGCAAATCGCCGATGAGAACCTGCTTCAGAGTGCAAACAACTTTTAACTGTGGCGAAGATTTGTTCCAACAGGACAATGACCCTAAGCATATAGCCAAAGCAACTCTGGAATGGTTTCAGAACAAGAATGTTATTGAGTGGCCCAGCCAAAGCCCAGACTTGAATCCCATTGAAAATCTGTTGAATGACTTGAAGATTGCMGTTCACCGCCYCTCCCCATCTAACTTAAGCGCTTGAGAAAATCTGCAAGGAATGGGCAAAAGACATACCCAAGACAACTCAGCTGTAYTTGATGCCAAAGGTGTTTCTACAAAGTATAGACTCAGGGGTGTGAACACTTATGTAAATTGGATTTCTGTATTTCAATGAATTAGCTTTATTTTTCATATTTTTAAAAGAAAAATGTGCATAAACATTATAGGGTATTGTGTGTAGATGGTTGAGAGAAAAAGCGTATTCAATTTTGAATTCAGGCTGTAACATAATGTGGAATAAGTRAAGGGGTATGAATACTTCATGAAGGCAATATATAATTGCAATTTCTATACAAGGACTTCTATTTCCAAAACTAAAACTTTTAACAAATGAATGGTTCATTAGATTAGATTTTAAAAAAACAATCATATTACATAACTGCTGTGATATACTCTGTTTCTGTTGCTATACAAGCAGTTAAAACAGGATTATTGTCTTATGCAGCACTCAAACCCCATTATCAATTTGAGACAAGAAAATGACTAGTGATATTTCAAATGTAGCTATAATCTAAACAAATTCATACTACACCCCATTTCTAGTAGCAATGTACTTAAACTCTTCAGGAGAAAAAATTATATTCAAATTTGGATGGCAAATGAAAGTTCATACAGCAACAACAAAACAAAAAATATGCATGAAGTAACAAAAGATGACATGGCACAACAAAAAAATGAATAAAGTGGATGTAACAATGGCACAATAAAATGATGTATCCCTCTGCACTGGGAGAAGCTTCAGAGGGCAGGAGGTCCCGTTTGTGTTTCAACAATCCCACTTTACTCACTGTCTGGGACTATTTAGTTCATTGAGTAGACACTCATATCGGGGACAAGCCCAATTCAACCCAGAACTGTGGCCATTTTGAAAGTCCAAAAAGGGCATTCATTAGTGCTCATTTTATTTGTTTTAAATGGATGAAAATGCTGTTATCTTGACCAATAAATCAAATCAACTATATTTTTTTAATGTGTTTTGTCATTGTCCTCGTAAGCTGGATACGGTGGAGAGGGGAGGTTGAAGGACATTATGGCTCCTTCCTTCTCCTGGCCAGAGCTGCAGGCAACTGAGCTGGAGCCTAGCTGCCCTTGGGAAGCCCAAGGAAACTCAAAAGACTCAGCTGCAGCCCTGGTTGCTGGAAGAGAAGGGAGCCCTGCTGATGTCCTTATGTACTTACTTAAAACCCTGCTGGTTCCAGGCCTGGGCCTGGCCGTAAACCCCATAGGTGGGTACCTGCCACCCATTGGGGACGTACTGGCCAATCTGCTGGGCATTGCCGTACCACTGGGCATACTGGCCGTAGGGCTGGGCCGCAAAGCCCACTTTGTTCTGTCATAAGGGAGAGATGACAACAGTGTAAGAGTGTGTGTAAGTGGTGTCGATAAGGGGGAAGCCTCTGGATGTGGTTTCATACCTGGGGAACTTGTTGCACCTGCTGCATAGGACTCATCATGTCTGTGGTCTCTTTACCCCAATAACACTTCACCATATGGCCCTCTATCGAAGTCCCATTCACAGACACAATGGCATGGGCTGCTCCCTCGTGAGAGGTAAACCTGCACAAAGGAGAGGCGTCAAAATACCGATTGCAAGGTACTGAGAAACATACGCAGAAATTATATTTCAAGGATACTAAATGTTTGTCAGAGGTCTGTTTAGTGATTTGATCATGACATACCGCACAAAAGAGTATCCTTTGTCTGGGAACACACGGATTTCCATGATTTGTCCAAAGGGGGAGAATGTCTGTCTCATCAATTGTTCTAGAAAAAAGGAGGGAGACATGTCAAAGACCTGTGTTTGTTTCTCTCACACACTAGAAAGTGACCACTTCAATAACAGACTACTGACCTGTTAGACCGGTGCCGACTCCTCCACAGTACACAGTGCAGTTACTGGGGCTGGACTGGTTCACAACCTCATCAAAGGACAGATGCTTCGTGTTTGCTTTTGGAAACAGGGGAATTTAGAGTGACTAAATGCATTGCCATTCAACAAAAGAGGATCCGAGGGACATAAAATATAGTAAAATGTATATAATTTTTATCTGCACTTAACCAGTTTTAGAGGACAAAATAGATGTAAAAAAYATTATGGTAAGATAAAACCAACCATTTCTACTCAATGGCTGGAAAGCCTATCTTGTCTGGACTCACTTTCATAGGTGGTTTTAGGAGCAGGGGGCTTTCTAGTGGCCCAGTTGGTCCTGATCTGTCTTCCGCCTAGCCATTGACCACCCATCTGCTGAATGGCGTTCTCTGCATCCTGTTGGTTGCAACAGATATATTAAATCACATGACCCAGCGACACACCCAAATACAAAAGGATAATGTTATGACTACATATACAGGAACCCCTTCAGTTATGAGTTATGACTAAATCCTCTATGGAAGTGATTTCATCCAGCTATAACGCTTACCCACTTGTTGAAGAAAGAGACAAAGCCATAGCCTTTAGACTTCCCTGTCGCCACATCTTTGACCACGCGAGCATCCCTGAGGAGAAACACACTATTTACTCAATATGAAGAAGGAGTAATGTAACCATACAAACTACTGTCTGATATGTCCTAAAGAGTAATGTGTTATATCAAGCCATCCAATGTATTATTATTATTATTATTAACTCATGAGTGACTTACTAATCTTGTGAGATCGACAGAGCACATAAACATTAATGAGGTACTTACGATATCCTCCCAAATGGACCAAAGGCCGCTTTTACATCATCTGTGGTGATTTCGGGGCTGAGGTCTCCGACAAAGACATGGAAATGATCTGTTGGGAGGACAGGAGATACYACTACTGTGACTCCTTGCTGAAAGCAGCACTTTCTGAAGAAATCAAGAATTGCCTTGTTTTTATTTCGAGGGGGGAGGGGCTTTATGGTCTTCCACACCATAGAGARATGGAAGTCTCCGGATAACAGCATCTGCTAATTGACTAAAATGTCAATTTAAAATTACCACATTCTCAGAGGAACCCTCACTAAGGTTTTCTATGGAACTGACTGAAAAGGTAGCTAGGCACTTACTGCTTGTGTCTTTTTTCTGACTGCTTGGCGTTGTGGCCCAGTTGACTTTAACCTCCTAAAGAGAGAAGGGAAGAGAGAAAACAAGCCAGGTAGGGTACYTTTATGTCATTTAGATACAGTATTACTACCTCAGTTTGTGTGGTGCTTTGTGTGTGAAAGAAATGAGCCAGCCATGACCAAACACAGTGTGAATCTCTGAATGCAGTGATGAGCAGAAAACAGAACACCTGAGCACTCAAACTGGAACATAAACAACGGAATAAAAGGTCCAAGTAACAAAGGACTTACAAACCAGTGACATTATCAACTTGTATTACTCTTCAAATGGTCCTTCATTACCTGTTGAGGATAACATAATTTGCACTGAATATATTTCTGCTGAGGTTAGGACCTATATTTGTTGTGAAGCTGTGMGTCTGGAAAAGGTACAGAAATTGTTTTAGTTGGCTATTGCACAGCTACTGTGGATTCCTTTGGATAAGGAAAGGGCCCATTTCCCTTGAAAAGATAGTGGTTTTCCAAAATAAAACAGTGATCGGTCAAGAACATATTTTAAATCTCTAAGCTATAGTCAAATCAACCACTAAGAGAGAATGCACTTGATGTCCATACAACAGACCTAGCCCACTCCATATCTGAAGAAACGGAATCAGACATTATACATGGACATGTCAGGTAATCAGCATTGCAACCAACTATGCAGGTTAGGTCATTATTTTAAATCAGATCACACATCTATTAGTCTCATTTACTCTGGGGATGTACTTACTGCTGGACGGGAAATCGAAATAAGCCATCCTCACTTTACAAAGCAATTCATAACTTTGCCATTTCAACTTCGGTGAGATAGTCGCTGCCGACTCAGATAATGCTCTCATAATTTAGGCCTACTGGTTGGTCAAACTTCTYCAACAACCCACCCATCCCAACTCACCCTTTAGATACGATAGCTTACCTTACCCATAATTTTACGTCCATTCATGGCAGCCAGTGATGCGGCAGCATGCCTGTGCTCATAGAACTCCACAAAGCAGTATGGGTCATTGCCTGCAGTCTGTAAGAGGACAACAAGAGTTAGGCTACAAAGAGTCCAAAGCATTGTCTGTCAACCACATGTACATATCAGACAGTTAACATCACCATAAACATCTTTCGATTAAGAGTGAACGTTTTAACAAAATTGGGATAGTTAACAAAAAATCCCTAACCGAAAACAAATGCTGTAAGGTTAGATATACACCTTTCAAATTATTTTCCACAAATATAAAGCACTCRGCACGTCCGATGTTAAGTTGGGAAAATGTCCTGTATGGCAATACATTTAGGCGGTGAAATGTAAACTTTGTGACGTGGAACAGAGGCACAGTAATGGTAGTACAGGTGCAATATTTAACCATCTGAAAAGGGTGAGTGCCAAACATTTGCTGACAGCAGCACAGGCCCCGAACAGACAAGACAGCTTCGCACAAAATAAGTGCAATAAGGTACGGAGTGAGAATATCACAGCTCTGACTACATAAATGATTGCAGTTCAAATGCAGCCATTGTCAATGGTTGAGGGTGTTGGCTTCAATAKCCGATGGCATATCTAGAACAAGACRACAACATGGAATGTGGAAAAACCATGATGGCCTGGGTAGAGAAATCGTATCACGATTGCTCTGCAAGAACAAAGCGTGAGCTCTCAAACCCCATAGGTGGCGTTAAGAAGAGATTGTTGGACATCTGAACATGCTGTCATACATCATTGCAATGAGTCAATTACATTGATGATCAATTATATTGATGAGAAGTGGGACATGAATTCGCTTGTACTGACCACTAAAAACATTGAGAAGCACACAGCCATAGAGATTAAGGACACATCTGTGCCATTCTAGCATCTGTAAAATCATGGGCAGTGCCATTGAGGCTATAGCCCATAGGAAACCCCACCCAGTTGACTACTTTGCAGGGGTTGGAACCGAAATGATCATTGTTCTTCCCCCCCCATTACACTGTTACGACCAGCAAAAAATAAAAATTCTGAACTAGTTCGAACCCAAAAAAAGCACTGGTTTATATCATTCCCTTGTAAACATGTTTGTTTTCTTTACATTTAGTTCGACATTAAATTACTTCAATCAGTGAGGATAGAACAGCTTGCTATATAGCAGGTAAGCTATTTTATCTGTGTAGGAAAAGTAGTTCAAAGCTAAATTGTATTTTGCCAAAAGAGAATGGTTTAATTATATTGAAAGACAAATGCACTGTGCTGCCAGTCACTATAGACAGACCAGTTTAGGGCGTGATATGACACAATTTATGGGTGGAAAGAAAGCGAGAGGGTGGAGGAGGCTTGGCGAGCTGGGCATCTTGTTATGAGGCCCATAGAATTATACCTAAGGAGGAGCGGCTTGTATGGGAGAACATTGAATGTCTGATGGCTTAACGTTGGACCAGACAAACAATAGGTAGCTAACAAGCTTGTGTGTGCCGAGCAACACGAGGTAAAAACACATCTTACCTTCTTGTAGTTAGTAAATCCAATGTGAAACGTGATATAGTATGATTAACTAGGATTAAACATTTTAAACAATTCTCTAATTAAACATCTCCCTAATTTCTGGATCACACTTGTAACATAAGTAGGGAAAGTAGCCTACAAACACACTGACAAAGATCGAGCTGGAAGGCAGGTGCTGGAATATGTTTGAGTGACGGAGTGAAGGRTTTGCATAGGTGCTTTGTTGCGATTTTTGTGGGACTGGGAGGAGAAAATAAATGCCCGAAACCATAGAAGAACGTTATTAACCGGTTCCCATACTTTTAAAATAACAGTTCTGTTCCGGGAACAGTATAGATCACACTTTCGTTTGATTCTGTCCCTAAAATGATTGTTATTTTCTGGTATTCGGTCTGGTTCCGTGAACCAGTTCCAAACCCTGTTACTTTGACTACTTTAAAATGGAGGAAGCATGGTGGAAGCCCTCCATAGAGCCCCACGGTGGAGGGAGGTGTCATAACACCCATAAAACCTAGCAGTCAAACAGGGAAATATTTCCAATCGTTTTCCCACCACTCATTTTTCCCATAGATTTAATAAACGCTTAAAATAAGGACTGTGTTTTGAGTAGGCTTACCCTGGCGTGACGTTTTGATAATCATGTAAATCTCAGACAAGGTGACTTATCAATATATTTGGCTCTATTTACTTTGATGCTAATTAGCATTTTGGGATCTAAGTAGACATCATGCAAGACTACAAATCCCTGCAAGCTCCTGCATGTCATCTCTAGCTGGCACCTTTGCTAACAGGTACATTTAAAGAAATGTAACCAATTTAATAATTACTATTACCTTTGCCTTGTTCGGAAGTCTCGTCCATATCATTTGTAGTTCTTTACGATAGCCACATTAGCAGCTAATTAGCCTTTAATTTGTTGGGAGGTAAATACAGGTGAGTATATTGATAAGTCACCTTGTCCGGAGAAAGATGTACATAAACTCAGCAAAAGAAACGTCCCRTTTTCAGGACCCTGTCATTCAACGATAATTTGTAAAASCCAAATATCTTCACAGATCTTCATTGTAAAGGGTTTAAACACTGTTTCCCATGCTTGTTCAGGGTTTATGAACCATACACCATTAATGAACATGCACCTGTGGAACGGTCGTTAAGACACTAACAGCTGACAGAAGGTAGGCAATTAAGGTCACAGTTATGAAAACTTAGGGCACTAAAGAGGCCTTTCTAAGGACTCTGAAAAACACCAAAAAGAAAGATACCCAGGGTCCCTGCTCATCTGCGTGAACATGCCTTAGGCATGCTGCAAGGAGGCATGAGGTCTGCAGATGTGGCCAGGGCAATAAATTGCATTGTACGCCTAAGACAACGCTACAAGGAGACAGGACGGACAGCTGATCGTCCTCGCAGTGGCAGACCACGTGTAACACCACCTGCACAGGATCGGAACATCCGAACATCACACCTGCGGGACAAGTACAGGATGGCAACAGTTACACCAGGAACTGCCCGAGTTACACCAGGAACGCACAATCCCTCCATCGGTGCTCAAGCCACAATAGGCTGAGAGAGGCTGAACTGAGGGCTTGTAGGCTTGTTGTAAGGCAGGTCCTCACCAGACATCACCGGCAACAACGTAGGCACAAACCCACCGTCGCTGGACCAGACAGGACTGGCAAAAAGTGCTCTTCACTGACGAGTCGCGGTTTTGTCTCACCAGYGGTGATGGTCGGATTCGCYTTTATCGTCGAAGGAATGAGCATTAGACTGAGGCCTGTACTCTGGAGCGGGATCGATTTGGAGGGTCCGTCATGGTCTGGGGCGGTGTCTCACAGCATCATCGGACTGAGCTTGTTGTCATTGCAGGGAATCTCAACGCTGTGCGTTACAGGGAAGACATCCTCCTCCCTCATGTGGCACCCTTCCTGCAGGCTCATCCTGACATGACCCTCCAGCATGACAATGCCACCAGCCATACTGCTCATTCTGTGCGTGATATCCTGCAAGACAAGAATGTCAGTGTTCTGCCATGGCCAGCGAAGTGCCCGTATCTCAATCCCATTGAGCACGTCTGGGACCTGTTGGATAGGAGGGTGAGGGCCAGGGCCATTCCCCCCAGAAATGTCCGGGAACTTGCAGGTGCCTTGGTGGAAGAGTGGGGTAACATCTCACAGCAAGAACTGGCAAATCTGGTGCAGTCCATGAGGAGATGCACTGCAGTACTTAATGCAGCTGGTGGCCACACCAGATACTGACGTTTACTTTTGATTTTGACCCCCCTTTGTTCAGGGACACATTATTCAATCTGTTAGTCACATGTCTGTGGAACTTGTTCAGTTTGTGTCTTAGTTGTTCAATCTTGTTATGTTCATACAAATATTTACACGTTAAGATTACTGAAAATAAACACCGTTGACAGTGAGAGGACGTTTTATTTTTGCTGAGTTTAGTCATCAAAACATCATGCCAGGGTAAGCCTAGACAAAACACAGCCCTTAAGTGTTTCTAAAATCCCTTATTGGAAAAATTAAATGGTTGAAAAACTATTGTAATCATTTCCTTGTTTGACTGCTAGGTTATGGGTATCATGACTCACACTGTCATACTTATGGCACTGCCCATGCCAAAACAGCCTTTTGGCCACTAGAGGCCTCTATCATTCTCTAAGCACACAGCAGAGAACCTAAAACGGAATAACCTTTTAACGTGCAAGTTCCAAATATCTCTAACAGTTCCCCAGCGAGATTCTTTATGCGATGTCAAAATGCACTCACTGTTCCAAAAATTGATTGTTATGCAACAGGACAGTTAACCTCCACTTCACCTAGAAGTAGCCCATTTCACTGTGGTGGACAATTTAAGTTTGGCTCATAGTAATGTCTCAGACAAACTTCTCTCTTCGATGAGAGCCCAAGCACTTCCCCAGGTCAAGTATGCAGACATTTGCACACCTCCAGTCAGAACCAGCACAAAACTCTTTCCCCCTGGCACATTTTCCAATTAGTGCATGCATTGCTTTCATTGTCATTTTCCTTACTAATAACTTTGGACATGATTGCGTTCCTAGCTAAGTGCCTAATTATGCTATCATTAGTGTATGTATATCGTGTTGTTTCTTCTGTAGCACACCGTATGTATGGAGCATAATGTATTCTGCATGCACTTCTTTATAGCCACGTACACATATGGTACTAATTTCATAACCTATATGGTGTTATACTCAATTGCGCTCATGTAGCTAGCAACATTCTATAAACTCTGTAAAACAATGCTAACGGCATCAGAGAAGTATTAAGTTTGTGTTGTATCCTTTGAAGCTGCCCTGGCCTTATGACCATGGCATGGGTTTTCTGCCCTGCCCCCTTGTGGAGCTCTTCGGTTASAGTTTCTTACGGTTATATTATTCATAATTGTGATTGTCAATGCAACTTATTTTTTATAGCAGTTACRRTACTTAAAATGGTTTTGTWATATCCTGATATTGTATCCTAGTAATTCCTCTTTATTCTGTACTTTCAGAAACCACACACAGTATTGAACATAATTTGCCAACATCATAACTGGAGTTGGACATCTGTCTTGCCTGAAGAATGAGGACATTTTGTATTCTAGCAACATACTGTTTGGAGAGGGAGTAAAGAGGATYAGGAGTGGGGAGGTGGGMGAGATATTTTAAATATAATTGCAGAACAGCATTTGATTCATTTGTGAACTGTATGTCCCCAGTTCACCTGGCCGTGCTGCTGTAAACTGACATTTACTCCTGAGGTGCTGACCTGTTGCACCCTCGACAACTACTATGATTGTTATTATTTGACCATGCAGGTCATTTATGAACATCTTGGCCATGTTCTGTTATAATCTCCACCCGGCACAGCCAGAAGAGGACTGCCCCCCCCTCATAGCCTGGTTCCTCTAGGTTTCATCCTAGGTTTTGGCCTTCCTAGGGAGTTTTTCCTAACCACCGTGCTTCTACACCTGCATTGCTTGCTGTTTGGGCTTTTAGGCTGGGTTTCTGTAGAGAATTTTGAGATATCAGCTGATGTAAGAAGGGCTATATAAATACATTTGATTTGAAAAAAKCATGTTCAATAATCTTCTCACTTGTTAGCTGGTGGTGAACTATGTGGCCATTGAAYATAGCAGTGTCGATCAGATGGAAATTCTCATACCAATTGGGGGGTTTTAAGAGTGCATGCCACAAAGCTGTTTATCATATCCACCTTATCCAGTACCCCCGTTTTGCAATTATAGTCAAGCACATTGTCTGGTTTGATCMTTCTCTCTCCCATCAGGTGGTCCACCTTRGCTGTGGCTCCCTCTTCCCCTGTAACTCCAAGGCCTAGCGATTGGTGTCCTCCACTATGTCCCTGTCAGAAACAGCTTGAAGCACTCTGCTTCAGAGGGAGATGGCAAGAGACTTTGCACTCCAGACTGGGACTCAACGCCAACAGCAGGGKCAGGAGGGGTGAAATGGCTGGTAGCCTTCCAACTACCGCAGACCTCTAATACTTCACCACTACCWGCATCTTAAGAGGGACCTGGGAKTTTGTCGGTGGTCAGGGTTCTCAATGGCCACAAGGTTTGAGGACAGCTCCTCACTGTCACTGACATAACCTGATTCCTCACTGACATATTCAGAATCATTGTCATTGAGTTTCCACATTTGTGAGTTGTCTCCTTTTGAAAGGCATTGCTAATGCTACAGCTTAGCCCACTAGGTACATACATAACACTGAATGGTGTCACGTGAGTGTCGGGGGTGATGTGATTGGTTGCCAGTGTGGTGAAACTGATGACTTATTTACACAGATTGACTGTTTACATAATATGGTTAGAATTATTAACATGGCAAGATAGAACTAACGCAGTAGGTTATGAAAATTAACGTAGGAAGTTAAGAGAACAAGGTTAAGGAAAGAGTTAGGCTTAGTTACAGTCAACAACTGTTGCCCCCGACGCGACCACTAGATAGAGATGTTTGTCGGCCTAACTACTCCATCTAGCCACAGTGGTAGAAACGTAAACAAACCATCTGTGACAACAAATCAACACTATCATAATACAGGCACAGACCATTTGTATCAATTAATCACTATCAGAAAATGGTTTGTGTGGTAATAATTTATTTACTGTTTTATTCACATTTTGAAGTACTGGTGACATATCATACATTATGCAAGAATCAGAATGCAATGGACACATACTCACTGGTCAGTTTATTAGYTACACCCATTAGTAAGGGGTCAAGACCCCCATTTGGTCGTCTGCTGCAATAGCCCATCAGTGACAAGGATCGACGAGTTGTGCGTTCCGAGATGCTTTTTCTGCACCGTTCCTTGTCTGTTCGTGGCCCACCTGTTAGCTCGTACGATTCTTGCCATTCTCCTGCGACCAATCATCAACGAGTT
The DNA here is from genome assembly GCF_002910315.2 of Salvelinus sp. IW2-2015. Lineage (NCBI taxonomy): Eukaryota > Metazoa > Chordata > Actinopteri > Salmoniformes > Salmonidae > Salvelinus > Salvelinus sp. IW2-2015. Next base: position 31,387,397 of record NC_036855.1, read on the forward strand.
GTTTTCGCCCACAGGACTGCCGCTGGCGATGTTTTGTTTGTCACAACATTCTCAGTAAACTATAGACACTGTCGTTCGTGAAAAGCCCAGTAGAGGGCATACGTTTCTGAGATACTGGATCAAGCGCATCTGGTACAGACGATCAAACCACGCTTAGGTCACTTGTTTTTCCCCATTCTAACATTRAATTGAACAGTAACTGAATGCCTCTGCCTGCTTTATATAGCAAGCCATGGCCATGTGACTGTCTGCAGGAGCGATCCGTTTTCGTGAACGGGGTGGTGTACCTGATAAACCGTCCAGTGAGTGTATGATTTGTGCAAAATATTTTTGGGAAGGTTGGACTGATTATGATGAGCTAATGCTAAACTATTTGCTGGCTGTGTGTGGAACAATGTTTGTTTACATCATTCAATCCATTCTGGGTGTCACGTAAACGTCTGTCAGACCAAAGATGCTACGTTAATGGAAGTAACTGATGGTAGACCACACCCCCCCCTTCAATACGCATTCTGAAAACAGACCCAACTCATCACCTCTCATCTTTGGTTGACGCAGAAAAAACAAACATTGCGGCACACACAAACTACCCGCCGTCGGATTACTTTCGATGTTTAGAAAGTCTTTTACTCAATTATTTAAGTCACTGGTGAGCTCACCCGTGATGTGATGAATTGTAAATAGTAACTGGTTTCTATCAGCCGAAAGCTGCTAAATATGACCGCTTCTGTTAGCTCACTACTCAGAGATAGTACTACATTTCCAGATTTGGATGAGAATTTTGTTATGCTGCTTCTACTTCTGTGGATGTCTGAACATTGCATCCAAAAATAAACTGCTCACATTGAGGACATAACGTTGTAAAGACTGTGCTAAATATGTCAGTAAGAAAAACATTATGGCCAGCTCGAACGCTAACTGTTGAGTTAATCGTAACTAACTTTCTAATGAAGTGTTCTAATTACACTGGTTTGAGTATATGCTGCAGGGACTACTGTAGAATGATCACACCTGTGTGTTCATACACATCAAAGGGGTAACTACGTTACTGAGTGGGTGGGGGACAGCAGTAGATATAACTTCATTGCCTCCCTAGTGGTCATATGGAATAGGATGCAATCTGACCATATTGTTGATTGTTAATTCACATGGAATTTAATACATTTTTCATATCATTTTAATGGAAAAAAACAAAAATGGCATTTTAAACATTAAGCAAACATTACATTTGTCACATCCCTAATATCAAAATCATACAAATCGCAATCTCTCACTTGGGTCCAGGACCCAGGGATACTCACATCAACAATCATTTTACAGCTCTTGCAGGGGCCGATCTGTGTGAAAACCTGTAGGATGAGGGGCTCAGTGACATCCCTGGACAGGTTCCCTACATACCTGGAGTAGAGGGGAAAAGACAAGCACTTGTGACCAGAAAATTACAACTTCCAGCAAGTTTACTTTGTCCAGGGAAGCAAAGGTTTAGGGTGATATGCAGTGGTGTACAGTACTTAAGTAAAAATACTTCAAAAAGTACTACTTAAGTAGTTTTAGAAATKTGCACCTTACCATTTGACAACTTTTACTCCACTACATTCACTAAAGAAAAGAATGTACTTTTTACTCCTTACATTTTCGCTGACACCCAAAAGTACTCGTTACATTTTGAATGCTTAGCAGGATGTGAAAATTGTCTAATTCAAGCACTTAACAAGACAACATCCCTGGTTATCCCTACTGCCTCTGATCTGGCAGATTCACTGCACACAAATGCTTCATTTGTAAATGATGTCTGACTTGTGTGCCGTTGGCTATCCGTAAATWAAAAAAATAAGAAAGTTGTGCCTTCTGGGTTGCTTAATATAAGGAATTTGAAATGATTAGAATACTTTGAATTTTACTTAAGTACTATTTTACTGGGTGACTTTCACTTTTACTTGAGTAAAAGTATAAATACCTTAATATAAAGTTACTCAAGTATGACAATTGGGTAATTTGGTGGTATGGCTGCACTTAGCTACACTAGCTAGACAGTTACACTGAGTTATATAAGTTAACCTTCTCTAACACTTGTGTTTGAAGCATGGTTTTTCAAGTTCTGGCCTTCCCACTAAACTGAAAGCTACTTGTTGTCTGACTGTCGTTGACGTGGCCATCTTCCTCCCCAGAGGCTGGTAGAAAGGCATGCATTTTATTTTATAAAATAACAGTGGCGGCCTCGATTTAGCAGCGGCAGTACACCACTGCTAAATGCATATAGGGGAAACCCTTCGCTAGATAGGCCACCTAGCTAGCCATCATATTAAACTAATAATCAGTTCATAACATACGGATAAAACGCAATACTAGGAAAATTGACTAACGTCACAGGTTCGTGGATGAGACGTCTGTCTCTGCATACTGTACTTGTAATTTGCCACTCTGTTAGCCAACAATGCTTGCTTCTCTGCCAAACCGGTACATGTAKCTAGTAACACAGTAGTTCGTAGCTAGCTAGAATTTCTGAAATGGACAAGTGAACCATGGCTACACTTAACTCACTACCACGTTATTTTTATGATCAAGTAATGAACTAACTAGTTAACACAATATCTAGCTAACCAATGTATTTGGTGAGACAACGTAACGTTAGCTAGCAGCTAACGTTACCTAGCTTGTTTGCCTAYCTATGTGTTCTGAGAAGGCTCGAGCGATGGACTGACATGATTGATTTGTACCATCAACTTTCTCTTAGTTAATGGTCACACCGTGACAGTCGACAAGACATGAGTACATAGACGTTTTTAAATGCTGGAGTATACTTTCTTTGTAGTCCCATTTGAAGTAGCTAGCTAACGTTACTGGATTGATATGGCTAACTAGCCCGTGTTAGCTACTTACAGGGTTTTGGGCTGTTCGTCGTCCATCATCATCATCATGTTTTCGTAGGTCGTGCCCTGGGTGAGTAATCCGTGTAGCTATGGTATTTTGAGTAATGCGCACACACTTCCAAAATATGTGACCTTTTGGATAATGCTCATGTAGACTTAAACAAGTTGTTATAAAAAGGCGCACAAATCAACCCAGTCGCTGACCGCACACTAACAATTAGCTTGTATGAACAATGGTTGTACAACCGAAGAGGAAGATGGCGGAAAATCAGGGGATGTCCACCACCGTCGCATGCGCAATGAATGGACCATAATTAAATAATTTGTTTCACATTTCAGCAGCAGCAGACGTCAGTCAATAAACCACTAATACTAATCATATTTCAAAACAATCTCTGCGATTAATCTTTAGTTTTAGAATAATGACGACATTTTAATGAACAAAAAGAACACACGTCTGGGAAACCCACGTGACTGATCACAATTTGGCAACGTTTAGCTCGGACCTTTGGAAATGTTTGCTTTGCTTTCGTGCGGAATAAAAGCAAACACATAGGTAACGGTTGACAAATTACTCAATCCATACCTTTTTCAAAAGSATAAGGAGTTTGGCGAGAGAAAAAAATGTGCGCCGCCCGGGAATCGAACCCGGGTCGAAAGAATGGGAATCTTCCATGATACCATTACACCAGCGGCGCAGATGATTTGTTATGAACATCCAAGGATCATAATGATGAGATACATGATTTCATAATTCAAATGATTACTTATGTGTTTGTTGCATATTAGCTTTTATTTATTGTAAAACATTGTAGAAAAAACAAATAGGAAGGAATATACCTATACTTCAGAATAAATAGGCCTACCCCATGTAAAAACGTACAGAATGGTTACCTGGAGGGTCATGCTTTTTTAATTTCAGTCAATCTAGTCTAGTTAAATAAAGGTTAAATAACAAATAAAAATAAATTGATAAGTGTGTGAATTGGACAATTCTCCTGTCCTGTTAAGCATAAAAAATGTAACGAATACTTTTGGGTGTCATGGAAAATGTATGGAGTAAAAACTAAATTATTTTCTTTAGGAATGTAGTGAAGTATAAGTTGTCAAAAATATAAATAGTAAAGTAAAGTACAGTTACTATCACGTTTGAAGGTAAGACCCAGGTGCAGACAATGTCAAAGTAACAAAAGTTTATTAATTAGAACACGGGCAGGCAAAGGTCAGGCAGAGGTCAGTAATCCAGAGTAATGGGGCAAAAGTACCGGAGGGCAGGCTCAGGTCAGGCAGAGGTCGGTAATTCAGAGTAGAGGGTAAAGGTACAGGACGGCAGGCAGGCAGAAAGGACAAAACCGGGAAAACTAGAAAACAGGAATATAGACAAGGCAGGAGCAAGGGGGAAAACGCTGGTAGGTTTGAGGAACAAAACGAACTGGCAACAGACATACAGATAACACAGATATATATATATACACAGGGGATAATGGGGAAGATGGGCGATACCTGGAGGAGGGTGGAGACAATCACAAAGACAGGTGAAACAGATCAGGGCGTGACAGATGTCCCTAGCGGAGACCCAGCACCTCTCCTTCGGGCCATAACCCTCCTAGTCAACCAGGTACTGGAATCCCCTGCCCCGGGGTCGAACCTTCAGGAGACGCCTCACCATGTACGCCGGTTGGCCGTCGAAGAGATGGGGGAGAGGGGTGGGCCTGGAAACAGGTAGGAAGTAGAAGGAGGGTACGGGGCAACAGAGGACAAACAGCAGAGGGGCTAATGATCTTGGAGCAGAGGGGAAAAGTCTCGGCTACCGGAGGTGTAGCCGCGTGGCTATAGCAGCGTGCCAGCGCATCTGGCTTGACCTTCTTTGATACCAGTCAGGGCTGCGGAAGCGAAGTGGTCCGGGACTTACTGAACCCCTCCCAGAYGTCCTGGTACTCCGCGGGGCTGGCGGAGAGATCCGGGGGAAATTCCAAGCACCCAGGAAGACATCCCGAGGCAGGCAGAGCTAACTTCAGGCAATGAGTGTGGCAGAACGGACTCCAGCCCACGATGGCACCAGTAGACCAGTCAATAGAGGGATTGTGTCACCGGAGCCAAGAGAATCCCAATACCACGGAAACCTGTGGACACTCAACCAGCAGGAATTGGATTGTCTCGCTGTGGTTCCCCGACACTCGTAGGTTGACTTGGTGGTCTGGTGGGTGAGCCGGCCTATAGAGCGCCCGTCCAGTGCTTTAACACCCATGGGAATGGAGAGGGGTTGAGTGGGGATGCCCAGCTCGGATGCCAGAGTAACGTCCATAAGACTCACATCGGGCCCCCCCCCCCCCCCAAACCCCTAGTTTTTCTAGTTCTTATTCATTATTGTTATATAAGGAGGCCATTGTGCTGATGTCTCAGATGTCTCAGTTCCTGTCTCTTATACACATCTAGATGTGTATAAGAGACAGGGCCTATAGAGCGCCCGTCCAGTGCTTTAACACCCATGGGAATGGAGAGGGGTTGAGTGGGGATGCCCAGCTCGGATGCCAGGGTAACGTCCATAAGACTCACATCGGGCCCCCCCCCCCCCCAAACCCCTAGTTTTTCTAGTTCTTATTCATTATTGTTATATAAGGAGGCCATTGTGCTGATGTCTCAGATGTCTCAGTTCTCTGGAGCAAGATTCTCTCACTCATGAAGGTGGGCTCTGGCTTCAATCGCCTGGCTGTGTAGATGCTGAAGATCACTCCAGGGACCAGGAATGCACAACACCATCCCAGACACAGCCAGAATGTCACGACTTTCACCGAAGTCGGTTCCACTCCTTGTTCGGGCGGTGTTCGGCAGTCGACGTCACCGGTCTTCTAGCCATTGCCGATCCATTTTTCATGTTCCATTTGTTTTGTCTTGTTTTCACACACACCTGGTTTCAATTCCCTAATTACATGTTGTATATGTTCCCTCTGATTCCCCCATGTCCTTGTCGGGAATTGTTTATTGCAAGTACGTGTGCTATGTTTGACTGGTGCGCTACGGGTTTTGTGCCCATGTGTTTGTTGTTTTTGTATGCCGGTAGTTATGTATATTAAACGMCTCCGGCTATTTACCAAGTTCTGCTCTCCCGCGTTTGACTTCCCTGCCATCAGTTATGCACCCCTTACACAGAATGCATTCTTCATGCAGAGAGAGACAAAAACCTAGAGATTAAGACAAGTACAGACAGAGAGAGCGAGAGAGAGGTGAGTTACATGCTCAGATTGATTAGACAAAAGAGAGAAAAAGGGACAGAGAGAGGGAGWTCAGATGACGTGGTATGTTTGGGATATAGTAATAGGGAAATCTCTCACCCGTGGATCAATCACATTGAGATAGACTGCTGTATACACATTGTCCAGAGACACAGCAAGTCAATGGCAATCCAAGACCTCATATAAGATCTATAAATCTTATAAGTACAGTCAGTGTCAAATATCAAGTTGGTCTAGTTTAATTATATTGTTCTCCATGGAAAGTACTCTGCATAGAAAAAMTATATAATATAGGCTGATGTTTTGTGTCCTGTATGTAGGCTACTGTACATATGTACATTGACAGCTATTGTATGGAGATGATAATTAACCAATCCATCAGAGCAGTATGTTACTTGTCATGTCACTTGCTCAATGTACCCTCTTTAAAACCAAACAAATGGGATATCCTCACAMCTATTGACACCCTACCAGCCTGACATTATGGAGAACATTCCTCTGTCTTAAGAATCATGGCATTGGAACAACTGTCCATTACACCTTACTATTGCATAAGCTTTGGGGAGGGGTTATCTTTAGAGAAAAGTTGTCTCTTATGACTGCCTTAAGTGATTTGGTTCTGGGTGCTGAGATTAGAGAAAAGGGAAGAGCATGCAGAAGCAACTAACCAATATTTATATTGTATTGTATATGGTGTCCGAATGTAATACTCAGAGGRAGCACCATGGTGTCCGAAATACTTCCTGTGCATGACTTTTGTTGTGTTTATTATAATATTGAGGCCCTGTACGTTAACACCATCACAAGTTCGTAAAGTTTGTGTGGAAGAGGAGGAAAAATGGTTGTTATTCATCCATAATGATAAGCCACCAAGTTTAGARAACCTAGATGGGAAACTATTGAGAATAGCAGCGGACTGTATTGCCACCCCTATTTACTATGTKTTTAACCAAAGCCTAAAGGAGTGTGTGTGTCCACAGGCGTGGAAGGAAACTAAAGTAATTCTACTGTCTAAAAATAGTAAAGCACTCTTAGCTGGCTCTTACAGACGCCAAATCAGTTTGCTCTTAGTAACTGATGGAGTGAATTGTGTTTGAACAAATGCAATGCTATTTTTTAAAGAACAAGTTAATAACTGACTTTCAGCATGCATATAGGGAAGGGCACTCAACTTGTACTGCACTGACTCAGATAACTAATGATTGGCTAAAATAATGGATAATAAGATGATAGGTGGAGCTGTACTGTTTCAGTGTAGCCTTGCTGTTATTGATCATCATTTGTTATTGAAAACACTCACTTGTTATGGGTTTACATCACCTGCCATCACATGGTTGGAGAGTTACTTTTCCATTATAACTCAGAGAGTATTCTTCAATGGAAGCTTTTCTAACATCAGATATGTACAGTGCGGTATTCCTCAGGGCAGTTTCCTTGGGCTGTTACTCTTCTCTATTTTTACAAATTATTTGCCACCAGAAATTAAAATTACTATGTATGCTGATGATTGCACACTCTACACATCAGCACCTACAGCCGGTGAGCTCACTGAGACTCTTAGCAAGGAGTTACAGTCAGTGTCAGAATGGGTAATTAACAATAAACTGGTCTTAAATACAGTACCAGTCAAAYGTTTGGACYCACCTACTCATTCCAGGGTTTTTCTTTATTTTTACTATTTCCTACATTGTAGAATAATAGTGAAGACATCAAAACTACGACAWAACACATATGGAATCATGTAGTAACCAAAAAAGTGTGAAACAAATCAAAATATATTTTAGATTCTATATTGTGCACTACTTTTAACGAAAGCCCTATCAACATTTGTGACTGTAAAGGAAATAGGGTGCCATTCGGGATGCATCCTAATTGTAAGGTAGTTCCCGACCAAGTGCATAGTAGAGAACAGTGAGAGTACAAAGGAAAATAATGTAATATTGGTTAGTCTTACGTTTCCCACAATGTAAGGGATTTGGTAGTGGAGTGTGTGGCTCAAACTTTTCATGGTTTTGTCTACATTAACATAGTGTGAGAGAAATGAGCTGTTAATAGAGGGATCATCATATTCAAATAATCACATTTAAGGCTGTTAAAAACTGTTTTTAATGCAATTTAATAGTGGAATTGAAAACCTACCTGATCTTGTACTTGAATCTGTGCCTGAAATTCACTACTCGATTAAGGTACCTTACAGATAATTGTATGTGTGGGGTACAGAGATTGGATACTCATTCCAGAATTATGTCTKTAAAAAATGTCTATAAACCAAATTCCCAAATTGATATTATGGGGTATTGTGTCTAGATCAGACACAAAATCAAAATTTAGTCGATTTTAAATTCAGGCTGTAACACAACAAAATTTGGAAAAAGTTAAGGCGTGTGAATACTTTCTGAAGGCACTGTACCTGACCAATATTGAAAACTCAATGCCSCTTTTGCAAAAAATATTTGCTGAATACTCAAATGTCAGGAAGTAAAATTATTGTGAATAATAATAATAGGAAAAATACAAAAATAACTTACGGATCTACAGCAATCCTTTAAGTGAACCAATAAAAATATTTAAAACTTAGGATGCTTAATAAGTGACAAAACAACAAATAGATAAATAACTTCATGCATTGCAACTTATAAAATAAAGGTTAAATAAAATGTAAAAAAATAGAAAAGTACAGTACATTGTTCATTGTCCTACGGTTCTTCAATAAAAAAACATACAGTATATTGTTCATTGTGCTATGGGTCTTCAATAGACTTACTGTATATTGTTCATTGTGTTATGGTTCTTCACTAAAAACATACAGTATATTGTTTATTGTGCTATGGTTCTTCAATGGAGACTTACCGTATATTGTTTATTGTGCTATGGTTCTTCGAGACTTACTGTATATTGTTCGTTGTGCTATGGTTATTCAATAGAAACTCACAGTATATTGTTCATTGTGCTTTGGTTCCAAGCTGTTTAATGGCACAGTCAACTTAGTGTATGTAAACTCCTGACCCACTGGAATTGTGAGACAGTGAATTATAAGTGAAATAATCTGTTATCAATTGTTGGAAAAATGATTTGTCATGCACAAAGTAGATGTCCTAACCGACTTGCCAAAACTATAGTTTGTTAACAAGAAATTTGTGGAGTGGTTGAAAAACAAGTTTTAATGACTCCAACCTAAGTGTARGTAAACTTCCGACTTCAACTGTATAGTCACCCTTTCAAGCTGCTACTAGCTTTCACGGTTCCTAAGGCCAAAACTGAAATAGGATAAATATAATTTTCCTATAARGCTCCTTGGTCTGGGAACGAGCTGCAAAAGACTTTAAAACTGGAGGAGAGGGTATCAATTGTTGAGTTTAAAGCTCTGATAGAGAAATGTTTTTGAATTGTATTTTGCCCTTTGTATATACTGTACACACTGACTACTTCCTGCAGACCTCTTGGCCAGGTTCCTCTCGCAAAAGAGGTTTCTAACCACAAATGGTATTTTCCTGGTTAAATTAAGGTAAAAAAATACAAAATAACACACACACAGATTTGCTGCTCCTATATATTATATACCAGCAGTAATTGCCCATCYTAGTTGAAGTTCAGCAGGCCCCGTCTGCCATTGTCAGGTATTATTTCAAGCCATTTAGGTTAACTGACCAATTCTGAGCACTCTGATTGAATCCATCCAAGAACTACAATAAATGAGAGAAGCACACAGGCACATAAATAACGGTCATAGGCAGTATAGTTCATTCAATGCCAATATACTGTAATGAAAGGTAGGCTACAGTAGTAACAGTGCCTTAGATACACTGGGGGATTTTTTTWTATTTTTTACAGAAAACAAAATATGACACAATGTCAAATTGAACAACACTGCTAGCATTGAGGAAGTCCTCCAGATCAAATTGCTGCTCCATGCGCATGCTAGGGAACAACGACTGTCATCTCGTACAGCCACTGAAACAAAGAGCACAGACAGGGAGGTATGCATGAGTACACCCAGAAACAGTGTAAAAGCTGTAATCCAGTTTAAAGGGCTGAGACACCTTGTGACTGTGACTGAATATCATTGTGGAATGTGGGGGCAGTAAAACAGAAAAGTACAGATGCTCTTAGAGCAGCAATAGAGAGGTCACTGGTATATTGCTGAGGTGCTGGGCTGAATTTAGTGGGTATTAAAGCTGGTCTCTTCAACTGCTGTTGAAGTTTTGACTGATGTTGAGGCTGCTGAAAATATCCTTCTGCTGGTCTAAGAACTGTGATAGAAACAACAGCAGGGGACAGAATCATTTGAATTAGTTGGGATGTGTATTTATTAATTTACCTATGGGTAAATAGGTTTTTACAATAGCCAAGTCCCTAAAGATTCCCTATGCACAGATATTTCCCATTCGCCATCACTCACCTCAAAGATCTGTCCATGGGTCCAGCTCTGGCAGCCCAGGGTGTGGGCCTTCCCCCCATAAAACAACCAGGCTGATGAAGGGCCAGCAGAACATGAAGCTCACCACCACAGCACTGTGGAATGATGTCAGAAAACAGCATCAGTCAATACTGTCAGGAGATGTAATGAAATACAGGGCCATGTCAGAAGAGGACAGGATATGTAACCTGTGGGAAGATGCAGAACAGGGCCCGTACTCCTAAAGCATCTCATATTAGGAATGCTGACCTAGGATCRGTTTTTCATCACAATGAATATGATTACATGGACGGGGGACTTGATCCAATATCAGCACTCCTGCTTTTTGGCGCTTTATGAATACGTGCCCTGATTTTCTAAATCAGTTATACTTTGCTTATGCTTTGAACAGGCCAATTGCTGTGTGTTCCAGTTGAGCATCTGGGTACGTGGAGTAAATGGTAGGGTAGAAGATCGCATTCCCAGAGAGTGAGCAGCCACCATCAGAAGCACCATGACCAGCATCACCATGCTGTGTCACCACTACTGCCCACCTGCAGAGCACGCCAGAGAGCACACAGACGTCAATCCACATCGTTGATATGTAGCAAAAAGTATGTCAACATCATTATTTTATAAGTGATGGAAAAATGTGTGTGCCACTATAGGGAAAGACAAGGGAGACAGATGTATACAGAAGTCTGTGGGTAAACACTATCATAATTGTTTTTGTTTGTTTAAGTGACACTCATGAAAAAGTGCTACTGAATTACTAGGCTACTCATCACTACAACACAAAACCTGTTGGTTCTACTACTTGATTGCTATTGAGATGTGTAGTAAACCAGTAGTGATTTATGTAGTCATTTAAGTAGTAAGTGATAAATTGGGACGTTTCACTACTGGTGAACATTACATATTTCCTATTCAAATCACTACATAATTCTCCCTTAAATGACTACTGTGTAACTACTGAGCTTTTGGGTATATACACCACATAAAACCTACACAATTCTTACATGTTCACTATTGAATTACTACACAATGCTTACATTACTGCTGAATGCCTACTCAATCCCTATTAAATTACTACTGTAGTGTTCTGTCGCTACTGAATTGCTCCTGATCCTTTTTCCATTTCATACATAAACCCCTTTGAATTACTATTGGAAACTGAAATATTTACAACTGTTTGCCTGTTCAAAATCACTATTGACATCTTGTTTCAATACTGCGTCACTACTAGACAAGTGCACATGTCATTTCCTCATGTTTTCTAACTGTAGTTATATCAACAAACAATAAGCTTGTACAAACTTATTTGGAATTTCTGTATTTATAAAAGTATTCACATATTAAATTACCTATTTACACATTTTTGTTAATCCCATTGAGGTCTTCATTCAGCTTTGACTAAACTATCTTCAGAATCTATTTTGTTGCAGCCACATTTCTCCACAACATAACCTTTTAGAAAATAAAGACAAACACAAGAGACAACCAATTATAAGCCATTATCATGCATCTGCTAACAGAGGTCACATAAGACAAGACAGATAAGATGAACGTTGTTTAACAGCAATGGCCTCCAGGTTTCTTAATTGGAGGGCCTCCTTGGCAACAGGTAGGTAACTATTGCATTTTATCAATGGSAATTTGAATTCAGAGCTACGATAAGATCCTGAGGCCCATTGTCGTGCCATTCATCCACCGCCGTTCACCTTATGTTTCAGTATGATAATGCACGGCCCCATGTCGCAAGGGTCTGTACACAATTCCTGGAAGCTGAAAATGTCCCAGTTCTTCCATGGCTGCATAATCAGACATGTCACCCATTGAGCATGTTTGGGATGCTCTGGATCGACATGTACGACAGCGTGTTCCAGTTCCCGTCAATATCCAGCAACTTCGCACAGCTATTGAAGAGGAACGGGACAACATTTCACAGGCCACAAACAGCCTGATCAACTCTATGCGAAGGAGATGTGTCACACTGAATGAGGCAAATGCTGGTCACACCAGATACTGACTGGTTTTCTGATCAACACCCCTACCTTTAAAAAAAAAAAAAAGGTATCTTTGACCAACAGATGCATATGTGTATTCCCAGTCATGTGAAATCCATAGATTAGGGCCTAAGGAATTTATTTACATTGACAGATTTATTTTTATGAGTTGTAAAGCTGTCAAATCTTTGAAATTGTTACATGTTGTTTAATTTTGTTCAGTATACATTTCAATGGGACTAGCAAACAGCTAGGTTTAAAACAAAACATCTATGACAATGGCTAACAGCTAAGACCATTTTGGATAGCAATCTTCTTGATGTTGTAAAAAGTTAWATAAAAACAGATTTACAATGACATGGGAGTATTCATAAAACAAAGGAAAGTTAAACTTAAAAATGGGCTATGAAAGACAGGATGACAAAGTATGAAAGACAGGATGACGAAGAATGAAAGATGATTAGTCGGGATTGTCAAAAACTAGCTAACAACAACAACCAACTACTTCCTATTTTGTCTTCTGCCTTTGTAAAAAGCCAGTTTAGTTTGGCTGWAGTGTTGTGACTACTTATTTAGTACCAACATCAAGTAGTAAAATCTCTACCTGATAACTATTGAAGAGCCTGAAAGGTAAAGGAGTAGTGTTGTGACTACTTATATACTACCAACTTCAAGTAGTAAATACAGTTGAAGTCGAAAGTTACCAAACACTTAGGTTGGAGTCATTAAAACTCGTTTTTCAACCACTCCACAATTATCTTGTTAACAAACTATAGTTTTGGCAAGTCGGTTAGGACATCTACTTTGTGCATGGCACAAGTAATTTTTCCAACAATTGTTTACAGACAGATTATTTCACTTATAACTCATTGTATCACAATTCCAGTGGGTCAGAAGTTTACATACACTAAGTTGACTGTGCCATTAAACAGCTTGGAAAACTCCAGAAAATTATGTCATAGATTTAGAAGCTTCTGATAGGCTAATTGACATCATTTGAGTCAATTGGAGGTGTACCTGTGGATGTATTTCAAGGCCTACCTTCAAACTCAGCGCCTCTTTGCTTGTCATGGTAAAATCAAAAGAAATCGGCCAAGACCTCAGAAATAAATTGCAGACCTCAACAGTCTGGTTCATCCTTGGAGCAATTTCCAAACGTCTGAAGGTACCACGTTCATACTGTACAAACAATAGTATGGCAAGTACAAACACCATGGGACCACACAGCCGTCATACCGCTCAGGAAGGAGACGCGTTCCGTCTCCTAGAGATTAATGTACTTTGGTGCGAAAAAGTGCAAATCAATCCCAGAACAACAGCAAAGGACCTTGTGAAGATGCTGGAGGAAACAGGTACAAAAAGTATCTATATCCAACAGTAAAACGAGTCCTATATCAACTAACCTGAAGGCCGCTCAGCAAGGAAGAAGCCCTGCTCCAAACCCGCCATTAAAAAAACAGACTACGGTTTGCAACTGCACTGGGGACAAAGATCGTACTTTTTGGAGAAATGTTCTCTGGTCTGATGAAACAAAAATAGAACTGTTTGGCCATAATGACCATCATTATGTTTGGAGGAAAAAGGGGGAAGCTTGCAAGCCGAAGAAACCCATCCCACCCGTGAAGCCAGGGTGTGGCAGCATCATGTTGTGGGAGTGCTTTGCTGCAGGAGGGTCTGGTGCACTTCACAAAAGATGGCATCATGAGGAAGGAAAATTATGTGGATATATTGAAGCAACATCAAGACATCAGTCAGGAAGTTAAAGCTTGGTCGCAAATGGGTCTTCCAAATGGACAATGACCCACACTACTTCCAAAGTTGTGGCAAAACAGCTTAAGGACATCAAGTCAAGGTATTGGAGGGACCATCACAAAGCCCTGACCTCAATCCTATAGAAAATGTGGGGGCAGAACTGGAAAAGCGTGTGTGACAAGGAGGCCTACAAACCTGACTGTTACACCAGCTCTGTCGGGAGGAATGGGACAAAATTCACCCAACTTATTGTGGGAAGCTGTGGAAGGCTACCTGAAACGTTTGACCCAAGTTAAACAATTTAAAGGCAATGCTGCCAAACTAATTGAGTGTATGTAAACTTCTGACCCACTGGGAATGTYATGAAAGAAATAAYWMMWAAAATCACTATCATTCTGACATWTCATTCTTAAAATAAAGTGATCCTAACTGACCTAAGACAGGTAATTTTTACTATGTTTAAATGTCAGGAATTGTGAAACTGAGTTTAAATGTATTTGGCTAAGGTGTATGTAAACTTCTGACTTCAACTGTATACCAAATAATGAAGAGGAAGGTCACTCTCACCTGCTATTGTGGTTGGAAGGTTAGGTTCCCCTAGATTAGAAGACACCCACTGGGCAAAAACGTCAATTCAACATCTATTCGAAGTTGGTTGAACGTAATGTAATTTAATTTAAATAACATTGATTCAACCAGTGTGTGCCCAGTGGGCAGCCGATAAACATGGATTTCAGTTTGATTTCATCCATTCCAATGCAACAACATATCAAGAAGAGTTTTGCAAACATTTCCATTCTGGTATGGTTAAAACTAATCCTGTTTGTGTGCTCACCTGTTCAACAAGGCCTGCAAGGCTGGATACAGGTGGCACGTCATTCAACTTTTCAGCCATACTGGGAATCTACAATAAAAACACAAATGGATACTGTAACATTATTTAATACCAGTGTAACGAGTGCGCTGAGAGTCGGGAAGCAAGTTCAGGGAGTGAGGGTTTTAGTAAATAAAATAAACAATTAACACAAAACACACGCAACGCAAAACAGAGTCAATAATACCTGAGGAAAGAACCAAGGGGAGAGACAGATACAGGGAAGATAATCAAGGAGGTGATGGAGTCCAGGTGAGTGTCATGAGGCGCAGGTGCGCGAGACGATGGTGACAGGTGTGCGGGATAATCAGCAGCCTGATGACCTAGAGGCCGGAGAGGGAGTGTACGTGACATAACAGACACATGACACAAAAAACAAAATTTTCATTTTCCTAGATCAGTCTCCGTCATATCCTTGGTTTTCGACAGACAAGAAAACTAGATTAGAGAAAGAAAGACCTGGCCTGTCCCCCAATGGCACCCTATTCCCTATAAGGGTTATTCGGCTMGCCCCATAGGAGGACCCTTTGAAGAACCATTTTAGGTTCCAGGTAGAACTGTTTTGGGTTCCATGTAGAACCTTTTCCACAGAGGGCTCTACATGGAACGCAAAAGGGTTCTACCTGGAACCAAAAAAAGGTTATACTTGGAACCAAAAATGGTTCTCAACGTCAACAGTGAAGAGGCGACTCCGGGATGCTGGCCTCTAGGCAGAGTTGCAAAGAAAATGCCATATCAGACTGGTAAATAAAAGATTAAGATGGGCAAAAGAACACAGACACTGGACAGAGGAACTCTGCCTAGAAGGCCAGCATCCCG
>NC_036855.1:31409087-31425631 GCF_002910315.2 Salvelinus sp. IW2-2015
CCAGAATCTCCAATCAGCTTCTGTAGCTCCTGGAGGCTTTTCTGCATCATTGTGTGATTGCCTGCAAGTCTGTCTGGTCGCCTAATACAACTGCAAGTTCTCAATGGTTCTAATAGCATCTGTGGCCATACAGAGAGACACTTGGGCCCATTGGAGGAAAATGGAAGTCAACGAGATTCATCCACACTTGAATAAAACATTATAAACAACTGAAAGGCTATGTATGTGTAATCCTATATATACACACTACCGGTCAAAGGTTTGGGGTCACTTAGAAATGTCCTTGTTGCTGAAGAAAAGCACATTTCTGTCCATTAAAATAACATCAAATTGATCAGAAATACAGTGTAGACATGGTTAATGTTGTAAATGACTATTGTAGCTGGAAACGGCAGATTTTTATGGAATATCTACATAGGTGTACAGAGGGCCATTATCAGCAAACCATCACTCCTGTGTTCCAATGGCACGTGTGTTAGCTAATCCAAGTTTATAATTTTAAAAGGCTAATTGATCATTAGAAAACCCTTTTGCAATTATGTTAGCACAGCTGAAAACTGTTGTTTTGATTAAAGAAGCAAAAAAACTGGCCTTCGTTAGACTTGTTGAGTATCTGGAGCATCAGCATTTGTGTGTTCGATGACAGACTCAAAATGGCCAGAAACAAAGACTTTCTTCTGAAACTCGTCAGTCTATTCTTGTTCTGATAAATCAAGGTTATTCCATGCGAGCAATTGCGAAGAAACTGAAGATCACGTACAACGCTGTGTACTACTCCCTTCACAGAAGAGCGCCAAACTGTCTCTAACCAGAATAGGATGAGGAGTGGGAGCCCCGGTGCACAACTGAGCAAGAGGGACAAGTACATTAGAGTGTCTAGTTCGGAAACAGATGCCTCACAAGCCTCAACTGGCAGCTTCATTAAAGAATACCCCAAAACACCAGTCTCAACGTCAACAGTGAAGAGGCGACTCCGGGATGCTGGCCTCTAGGCAGAGTTGCAAAGAAAATGCCATATCAGACTGGTAAATAAAAGATTAAGATGGGCAAAAGAACACAGACACTGGACAGAGGAACTCTGCCTAGAAGGCCAGCGATTTGCCTCTTCACTGTTGATGTTGAGACTGATGTTTTGTGGGTACTATTTAATGAAGCTGTCAGTTGAGGACTTGTGAGGTGTCTATTTCTCAAAGGATATTTAAAAAAAATCCAGAACAAAACTGGCAAGATTACATCATAACCAGTGTAAATTTCAAATAGCAAATACTTCATAACGGTCAGACTGGTTTTATCAATTGATGAAAATCTGAATGAGGAAAGAATGATCCCTTAGTCAGGGGAGACAGGTTCACCTCTTTGAAAAGCATGTGTTGCATACTGTTACCCCCAATGTTACCAGTGTGGGACAGAAGTTATGAAATTATCTGTTGAGCTGATATGATTGTAAAAGCTGGCCATTTGTCTTCATGTATTCATGTATCCTTGACACTGACTAAACAGTTACCAGTTAAGAATGGTCCCTACAAAAGGGATGTCATGCAATTGGACTCAATGGGCATAATGGGTATAACAGCAACATATGAATCAATATATCTGAGGGCAAGGGAACATCATGGAGACAGACAATTTTATCTCCATGAGAAACACAAGCACATACTTGTAGAATGTCTAATTGTTCAGTCTTTAAAGCTGTACATATGATATCTGAAAATAGAAATCATATCATACTAGTGTCATTGTTTGTCTCTTGAATCTGCCACTAAAACATACCTTCTATAGGAGGGGATTGAGAACTAGTTGTACAGGGTTATATATGTTTGTTCCATGCAACATCTGAGTTGATTAATTGGCTTTATAGACTCTAAAATAAAGTATTCAGTTTAGAGTGATTAACACAATGCTTAGCATATGTATATATTTTCCCTGACTGTAGCTAGGTTTCGATCCAATTGGCGACAGATTGTCATGATAATATTCTAAAATCTGCATACAAACAATATGAGCATTTTCCCACCAGAGATGTGTTTCAGTCAAATTGACTTGTTTTGCAGATAAAAGTTTGTGCGTGATGACGTAGGGCACATAAAACTACCTTTCGCGGTAAAATGTCCATGTAKCGAATTTAAAAAAAAKACAAGTGGGTTTCCATCCCATTGTCAACTCTTCTGATGGTTCCCACAAAAAAAAGTGCATTATATAGTGAGTGCCCACTCTCTTATGGGCACGTGCGCTCTAGGCAACAGCTTGCAGATACAGTGCAGATGGCCTATGATGAGATCATTATGGACAAAAAAGAGAGAGAGAGAGAGAGAAAGAGAGATTGTGTGTGTCAAGTCAAATCGAAATCAAATGAAAGTTTATTTGTCACATGACAGAACACAACAGGTATAAACCACACAGTGAATATTTTATATATATACTTACAAACTCTTCCTCAACAATGCAGGGTTCAATATCAGAGGTAAGATATTGTGTGTGTGTGTGTGTGTGTGTGTGTGTGTGTGTGTGTGTGTTAAAGGTATTACATTTTATTTGGGGTATTATCATTTAACTATTTTTCTCTTTTAGCATGTGATGTCTAGGGAAATAAACGTTTCATTGGTCAGGTGTATGCACAGTCGTCCTGGACAATATAGTGAGTGGCGAGGAGGTGCTCCACAGACCTGAAGTTATTTAGCCATTCATTGTTGCCATTGCGATCTGTAGTTGTTATTTTCTAGAGTTATCGTGTCAATTAATTCGTAATATTCCTGGATTACTCATTATATTAATAAATGCTGATTTAATCAACAAATACGATAGGCAGTTGAAAATGTTTTAATGGTACAACAGTGTCACAGGAGGTTGGTGGCGRCTTAATTGGTGAGAACTGGCTCGTGTTAATCACTGGAGCGGTATTAGTGGAATGACATAAAATATATCAAAACATGGTTTCCAGGTGTTTGATGCTATTCCATGTGCTCCATTCCGGCCATTATAATGAGCAGTTCTCCCCTTAGCAGCCTCCTGTGATTACAGTGTACATATCTGCCTGTGTTGGCAAAATCCCTACATATCCTATTGAATCATGCGTGGAGAGGCTGCCTGTTGTCACAGTTCCAAGACCAGTCAGAAACGTCCAGTAAATGCCGCGTTCATGTACCAGTCGGACCTACGAAATTTGCTAACAGCTACCTGGTTTCACGCGGACGTGTATAACTACAACCAGTTAGCAAGTCCACAATGTCCGAGTTTCTTAGTTCCGACTAGAACATGAACGCGGCATACCCCAAGCCAATGACGCCGGTGGAGCTGATGTCGCATTCAAAACAACTGGAAACTCGGAAAATACGAGATCAAATCATGAKGTCYGTGAAGAGGCCCGAGTTGGATGGCCGTTCAAATCAATTTTCSCAGTCGGATCTCGTTTTTTCGAGTTCCMAAATGGATTGAACGSACCGAAGTCYGAGATTTTCGAYTTCCCCGTTGTTTTGAACGCGGCAAATTATATCCTTCGCCACGGTGGTTTTATGGCAGACATGTCGAACCATGAGTATTCAACAAAACAATACATACTTTAAGTTTCTTTCCAGCGAATTTCTTAGTTAAATGATTGTATAACTAGCAAAGGAGTTTTGAAGTTGAGGGAGCAGTATTTATGAAGTTTGGCAATGAGGARTAGCCAACTAGTTTAGGTTTAGCCATAGAAAACCGGAGAAAACGAGCTCACGATACAGTTCTTATGCCCTGATATTAGGAGCTGGTGGCGAAAAGTTTGATTAAATAATTTAGAGACTGAAACAAATAAATCAGATGACTTATGTTTAAGGACAGCAGATCGATATACAATCCTGAAGTCAGCTGTAACCGTCGATAATAAAACAAAGTTTAAAACGYTATTTGAGTGACCCTGAATACATCAAATGAATGGTGACTCCTCATCACTATCTATGGRCAAGGCCCGGCCATTGATAGTGATGTTGATGGTTAATGTAGTCCATTACTCGTTGTCCTTCATCCATTGTCGCGCAAAAAAACTACAGTTACAGTGTCGGTGCTTGAGTGGCACGCACGATCGCGTGGGGCCCGAAATATTGTAGTTTTAAAGGGAAACCAAGGTTGTTGAGGTCCGTGGTGGGAGTAGCAGGATCTGGGGTATGTAAATAGGGATTTTCATTATATATGTATTTTTACAGATACAACGTTGTGGACGTTTAACGAGCATGTGTAAACGTACTGTTGTTTTCAAAAGCTAACTAGCATAAAATWGCTTGGTGGGTCAAAACTAGCCAGCCAGGCAATATAGCCCCTCTTTTGTTCGATTGCCAGCCCGTAGCCAGCTAGTGGTCTAACTAGCTAATTGCTGTGTGGAAATTTGAGAAAAATGGCCACCTAACCGTTGTGCCATCTGAAACAATCTGGCTGTCTGAACACATTTTTACATGTACTACCGCTCTAAAGTGTACCGGTGTCTTGTTAGCAGCGCTGAATGTTGGCTAACTAACAACTAGTTAGCCCTTGGTTAGCTTAGCTAGCGTGTGTTGGTCCATACACAATCAGTTTGAGATGTRGTTAGCTAGGAGGAAAGACGCACTGGGATAAAATGCATGAGCTAGCTAGCTAGTTTACTTGTCACATTTGCAGGGTGTACTAAAATGTAAACAATTTTAGAATATAGCTTTAATTAGCTAGCTAACACAGCCGGTGTTCTGACAATCTGCCGATGGTGAGTTGATAATCCATGCCAGCCACAGTTCAACAATGCATCATACATACATCAATTGGAGYTACCCCAAACCTTTTTGCTTGCTGCAGGTGGACCTCAAATAAACTACCACTAGTTAGCTTGATAGAGAGAGACCCCCGCCCTAGCCTTACAAAGTCAGATGCTGCAGTGGAGGGGTTGGTCATTGTGAGACTTGAGAAGAGAGAGCCAGTTAAATGGGGAAATTGCCTAGACAGGAAATAGGCCTAAACTGGCTTAGTATCATCAACCTCTCCCTGTATCTGTTCCCTGTGTAATTGTATAAGGAAACAATTGTCTCTCATTTGAGATGTGTTCACTGCACAGCCCCCAACATTGTAGGAAATCCTATTGCATACCTCTTCACCTGTTGTTATTTCTCAATGTGGTTATGGAAAACAAGAGCTTGTTTTATTTGGAGCATTACAGTGGGATTTCCTCTGAAACGGTCATTTTTAGTTCATTCTAGTCTGAGCAAAGGTCAGAGTTCTAAACTGCACATTGTGCAAAATCACCACTTTATGATGGCCTCTGCTTTTGGCCTCATTCAACACACTCATTTGACCAATTACCTGTTGTCAGATTGTTTGTCTTCTGTAGGTAGGCCAACCTTTGTGAAAAAGGCTTATTTTATTGTGTTTGTTCGTAGGCCTAGGCCATCTGATTTTAGAATTCCTGAGGTGTCTGATATTATTTATTATAATGAAGGAAWCTCAAAAAGTCAAGTCACCCTACTGAAAAATAAAACTAAATGTTCATCTTTGTCTCTTTTTTCCTCCCTCTCTCTCTGCTCCCCTCCACCTCACATTTGGCCTTTTTGTTCAACTCTTTCTTCCTGCTCTGTGGTAAAGACAGCTGCTGGTTGCAGGCACTGAGCGGTGCAACAGAAGCAGTGTGCCGTCCCCCTGTCCTACTCTCATGCCCCCCCTCCATGTATGTCKTCCCTGCCTGTTAGTGTCCCCATCTGGTCCCCACATTGTCTCGCTACCTTCTCCAGCCTGAAGCCCTCCTTTCCCTCATGCTTTGGACAAAGCCGGCACACTGCCAGCCCAATGACTGCCTGGATCYTCCTGCCTGTCAGCCTCTCTGCCTTCTCCATCACAGGGATATGGATAGTGTGAGTCCTGGCGGCCATGCATGTATCACAAAGTGATTGAAAGAGAAATATTCATAAGAAATTCATGATTGTGGGTTTGAATCATTGTTGATTTGTGTTTGTTTTTCCCCGCAGCTACGCCATGGCTGTGATGAACCATCACGTTTGTCCGGTGGAGAACTGGTGAGTGCTTCACTGAGAGTTTCATTAAAAGCAGTGGTAGTAAAGAAGACCCAGTTTTGTCTTTGGATTTATAGCCTACATTGACTTMATATACTGCAGTATATCACCTGCTTGAAAAGAATAATAGCTAATTTAATAGTTTTTCTGTCTTATCTGCAGGTCCTACAATGTTACATGTACAGAGGAGATAGCCAGGCCAGGCTCCCCAAAGACATGCTGCACCATACAGGACATCCCCCTCATCAGGTGTTACATTCATTTATACTCTCTCTCTCTCTCTCTCTCATTCATTTATATTATCTCTCTCTCTTTGCGCCCTCTGTCTTTCAATTACATTTCAATTTATGTTTTTTTTGGCATGGGGAACATATGTTTACATTGCCAAAGCAATACAAAAATGAACAGTAAACATTACACGCACAAAAGTTCCAAAAGAATAAAGACATTTCAAATGTCATATTATGTGAAAATAGTTCCAAGTACAAAATGCAAAATAAATAAACATAAATATGGGTTGTATTTACAATGGTATTTACAACAATAAAATGACTGATGCATTCATCTACAAAGTCTTAGCCTTGTAACCAGACCAGAAGAMAAATAGTAACAACCTTGTAATAAACCAGTGACATGAAGGCCTTTTCCTAACATTTGAATCATGGGCATATATAGGCCTAGTCAATGTCATTCAATGAATTAAGTCTAGTGAGTGGATTTCTTATTCGTTTTCGGTGACATGTTGTTTCCTCCCCCATCTTGTGTCTTGTACAGTAAGTGTGGCTCCTTCCCCCCTGAGAGCTGCCTGTTCAGTCTGATCGGGAATGTTGGAGCCTTCATGGGTAAGTAAGGCCTCTTCTCCATTTCAAATGGCATCCATATGGCTCTGGTTAAAAGTAGTGCACTATGTAGGGAACAATAGGGTGCCATTTGTGACGCAGACCTCTTCTCTCATCACTCCACAGCCCACTCACTCACACTGACAATAAYCTGTGTCCTTTGTCTCACTCATCACTGATGTAGTGAAGAGCAAACTCCGTTTACGCACCTTTTTTATTTTGTGAAAAGGGTTTACCCAGCCATTACGCTAAAGTGTTTTTTTTGCATTAGTGTTTAAAGCTGAAATCCTTAATGTTGGAACTGCTYTGTCCACTTGCGATATTACAACAACAAAGAAGTTACTGCAAACAATAACAAAAAATGTCTCTCCTTCTGACGTTATTGCATGCACGATAGAGCAGCAGATTGTGAATTTTTTTACCACATTGGCCGATGCTCCTCACCTCCGCTTCGTCAACAAAACAAAAACAATAACAACGGCCGTTTGGCGGACAGTGGCGCTGTTTACCCTACTGTGGATTCCATCTTTAAAGGGATAGTTCACCCAAATTACAAAACGACACATTGGTTTCCTTGCCATATAAGCAGTCTATGGACAAGGTATGACAGCAATCTGTGCTTTGATTTTGTTTCCCTGCTATTTTTGTGCTACAAAAGGATTTGGAAACAGTGCCAGGGAAATTAAACCAAAGCATGGATTGGTGTCATACCTTGTCCATAGACTGCTTACAAGGTAAGGAAACCAATATGTATTTTGTAGTTACTTGGCGCTCAGGGTTTACACACCTATTTTATAGACCTGTAAATATAGACTCTATCAGCTTTTTGCTGATTGGTTTCAAGAATATATCACCTCACAGAATCTTCTTTTCAGTACTGTAGTCAATTGTGTGCTGAGTTAATCTGAATAGTTTACAGAATTTCCTATACAACTGATATTGTACACATTGTCTCAGCTATATATATATAGTGGCTTACGAAAGTATTTCCTAGAGGTCGACCGATTAATCGGAATGGCCGATTAATTAGGTCCGATTTCAAGTTTTCATAACAATCGGTAATCGTCATTTTTGGACACCGATTATGGCCGATTACATTGCACTCCATGAGGAGACTGCCTGGCAGGCTGACTACCTGTAATATGAGTGCAGCAAGGAGCCACGGTAAGGTGCTAGCTAGCATTAAACTTATCTTATAAAAAACAATCAATCTTAACATAATCACTAGTTGGTTGATGATATTACTAGTTTATCTAGGCTTGTCCTGCGTTGCATATAATGTACGGTGCCTGTTAATTATCATTTAATCACAGCCTACTTCGCCAAACGGGTGATTTAACAAGCGTATTCGCGAAAAAAGCACTGTCGTTGCACCAATGTGTACCTAACCATAAACATCAACGCCTTTCTTAAAATCAATACACAAGTAATCTTTTTACCTGCATATTTAGTGAAAAGAAATTCATGTTAGCAGGCAATATTAACGAGGAAATTGTGTCACTTCTCTTGCGTTCATTGCAAGCAGAGTCAGGGTATATGCAACAGTTTGGGCCGCCTGGCTCGTTGCGAGCTATTTTGCCCGAATTTTCCATAATTATGACATAACATTGACGTTTGTGCAATGTAACCAGCAAGACTGTAATAGATTTAGACTTATGGATGCCACCCGTTAGGATAAAATAGGGAACGGTTCTGTATTCACTGAAAGAATAAATGTTTTGTTTTCGAAATTATAGTTTCCGGATTTACCATATTAATGACTTAAGGCTCATATTTTCTGTGTGTTATATATTATTAAATTAAGTCACTATGATTTGATAGCGAGTCTGACTGAGCGGTGTAGCAGCAGCAGGCTCGTAAGCATTCATTCAAACAGCACTTTCCTGCGTTTGCCAGCAAGCTCTTCTGCTGTAATGACTTCAGCCTATCAAACTTTCGAGATTAGGCTGGCAATACTAAAGTACCTATTAGAACATCCAATAGTCAAAGGTATATTGAAATACAAATGGTATAGAGAGAAATAGTCCTAAATAACTACAACCTAAAACTTCTTACCTGGGAATATTGAAGACTCATCTTGTAAAAGGAACCACCAGCTTTATATGTAATGAGCAAGGAACTTAATTAAACGTTAGATTTTTAACATGGCACATATTGCACTTTTACATTTCTTCTCCAACACTTTTTTGCATTATATTAAACCAAATTGACATGTTTCACTTATTTATTTGAGACTAATTGATTTTTATGATGTTATTATATAATAAGTTAAAATAAGTGTTCATTCAGTATTGTTGTAATTGTCAATTATTAACACAATATATAAAAAATCGTCCGATGATTAATCGGATCGGCGTTGAAAATCAAATCGTCCGACCTCTAGTATTTACCCCCCCCAGCATTTTTCCTATTTTGTGCCTTAAAACCTGGAATTAAAATAGAATTTTTTTGGGGGGGTGCAATTCTTTTTGATTTACACAACATGCCTACCACTTTGAAGATGCAAAATAAAAAACATTTGTGAAACAAACAAGGAAATAAGACAAAAAACTGAACTTGAGCGTGTAACTATTCACCCCCCCCCCCCCAAAGTATAACTTTGTAGAGCCACCTTTTGCAGCAATTACAGTTGCAAGTCTCTTGGGGTATGTCTCTATAAAGCTTGGCACATCTAGCCACTGGGATTTTTGCCCATTCTCTAAGGCAAAWCTCCTCCAGCTCCTTCWAGTTGGATGATCTTTTTAATCATACCACCAATTCTCAATTGGATTGAGGTCTGGGCTTTGACAAGGCCATTCCAAGATATTTAAATATTTCCCCTTAAACCACTTGAGTGTTGCTTTAGCATTATGCTTAGGGTCATTGTTCTGCTGGAAGGTGAACCTCCTGTCTCAAATCTCTTGAAGACTGAAACAGGTTTCCCTCAAGAATTTCCCTGTATTTAGCGCCATCCATCATTCCTTCAATTCTGACTAGTATCCCAGTCCCTGCCGATGAAAAACATACCCACAGCAAGATGCTGCTACCACCCTGCTTCACTGTGGGATGATGTTTTTAGGGTGATGAGAGGTGTTGGGTTTGTGTCAGACATAGCGTTTTCCTTGATGGCCTAAAAGCTCCATTTTAGTCACATCTGACCAGAGTACCTTCTTCCATATGTTTGGGGAGTCTCCCACATGCCTTTTGGCGAACACCAAACGTGTTTGCTTATTTTGATCTTTAAGCAATGGCTTTTTTCTGGACACTCTTCTGTAAAGCCCAGCTCTGTGGAGTTTATGGCTTAAAGTGGTCCTATGGACAGATACTCCAATCTCCGCTGTGGAGCTTTGCAGCTCCTTCAGGGTTGTCTTTGGTCTCTTTGCTGCCTCTCTGATTAATGCCCTCCTTGCCTGGTCTGTGAGTTTTGGTGGGTGGCCCTCTCTTGGCAGGTTTGTTGTGGTGCCATATTCTTTCCATTTTTTAATAATGGATTTAATGGTGCTCCGTGAGATGTTCAAAGTTTCWGATATTTTTTTTATAACCCAACCCTGATCTGTACTTCTCCACAACTTTGTCCCTGACCTGTTTGGAGAGCTCCTTGGTCTTCATGGTGCCGCTTGCTTGGTGGTGCCCCTTGCTTAGTGGTGTTGTAGACTCTGGGGCCTTTCAGAACAGATGTGTATATATTCTGAGATCATGTGACACTTAGATTGCACACAGGTGCACTTTATTTAACWAATTATGTAACTTCTGAAAGTAATTGGTTGCACCGGATCTTATTTAGGGGCTTCATAGCAAAGGGGGTGAATACATACACGCACCACTTTTCCGTTATTTATTTTTTGAATTTTTTAAACAAGTAGTTTTTTTCCCATTTCACTTCACCAATTTTGTGTATGTCCATTACATGAAATCCAAATAAAAATCAATTTAAATTACAGGTTGTAATGCAACAATATAGGAAAAATGCCAAGGGGGATGAATACTTTTGCAAGGCACACATAAATACTAGTGTGTATGTTAGCCATTAGTTAGCAGCACGTGCAGCAGGGCTTCAAATAGGCTCTGCGATCAATAATGGATGTGGCCTTTCCTCCACTCCTCCCCCTCATCATCCATCACCTTCCTCCATTACTTCCATTTCTGTCTTATATATCACCCTCACTCTGACCCCTTTCCCCTGTGCTCCTCTTCACCCATCTCTCTGCCCTCCCCCCTCTCTCACCATCCCTTCTTCCTCTACTCCTTCCTGCTCCTATCTCTCTTTCGCTCTCTGTCTCTCCAGTGGTGATGGTGTGCCTTCTGCGCTATGCCCAGGTGATTGAGCACAGCCACCGTTGCTGGATTAACACCAGCGCTCTGGTGTCTGGCTGCACCAACGCTCTAGGACTGGTCATGGTGGGCAACTTCCAGGTGATTCTTCTCACTTCATTACTCTACGTAAAGGCTGATTCCATGGGTGTGTCCAAAATGGTCTCATATCTGTCACTCTTGGCTAGAGCGACAATTACTAAGTGATGGTAGATTATATATTCTATATTTTCCTCATTTGTTATCTCCACTTGGTGATTCCCTGTGTTTTCTAACATGTCTCCATAAGTTAAAAAACAAGGGGTATGGGCGGATGTGGGTGGCCATGTGCATAGGAGTGGGAGGGTTCAGGGGGACGTCAATAGGATTTGGGTATTCGGAGTGGGTTCACTTGTGCATTAKATGTATGTTTTCAATCACAGTAAAAAAATACATGAATAGATAAATAAGATGTTTCCCTCCTTGGGCAGGTTGACCATGCCAAGTCTCTCCACTACGTTGGCGCGGGCGTGACGTTCCCCGCCGGTCTGCTCTTTGTGTGCCTGCAGTGTGTGCTCACCTACCGGGTGGCCGTCACCGCACTTGACTACTGGATGGCACACGTACGTGTGGCGCTGGCCGCAGGAGCCCTCGTCTCACTGGTCCTCAGTATCCTTCCTGACTCACTGGGATTGGTTAAGGGAATGGTTGAGCGGCTGGGATTGGATGAGGGAAAGGGGTGGGGGCTGGGCATTAGACTGGTCGTGTTATTGGTCCTGATGGGCTCCACCAGTTAGTAAAAGGTGACTGATAATTTATCCTTAGCGTTATTTAATTTCAATCAGGCACAGTTAAAGATGGAATCCGCAGTAGGGGAAAACGGCGCCACTGGCCGCCCCACCACAGTTCAAATAGTTTTTGTTGCCGAGCTGAGGAGCGTAAAATTGCAGTATATATTGTGCTCTTCCATCACGCAACGATGTCTGAGGGGAATAAACAGTGTTTGTTGTTTGCAGTAACTTCTTTGTTGTTGTATCACAAACGGACAACATCAACATTAAGGATTCCAGCGTTAATGTGGGATGTAGTATTGTCATTTCTCTTCTGTAATGAAACCTTGCAATGGCTAGTCTGTGATACCACCAAACAACTAGTAGGCCCCATGTGCTCCATATATATTTGGTAAGTCTAATTCCTTTCAGTGGTCTGTGATAAATAGGCAGATTTATAGTGGCTGTAGGAAAGGAGGGGCTGGGGGTCTGAAGAGGATGTGTGTGTCTGTAGAGGCCAGGGAGGCTGTTGGGGGACGGTTGTTTGGATAGGTAGCTAGGGTTCTGTGGTTGGCTAGCTAATACATATGTGTCTGTACAGGGAGGCTGTTGGGGGAGGGTTGTGAGTGTGACCAGTTGTTGGGCTAGATGGGTAGCTACGGTCATGGCTAGATTCTCCTAACCTGCAAGAGATGGCGCCGAAGAACATGGCTGACGTTTTACATTCTCTCAACCAATTGTGCAATATTTTTTTTTTTTTTTGCGTTTTGTGTAACTTATTTTTTAACTTATTGTGTACACAATGTTGCTGCCACCGTCTCTTATGACTGAAAATAACTTCTGGACATCAGAAAAGCGATTACTCACGCGGACTGGAATAWTTTTTTTCCTTTAACGAGTCCGACGAGAAGGATATCCTACTTTCACTGTAACAGGCCCAGATCCACACCTTTTGCGTGAAGAAAAGACGCTGGAAAAGGGGACACAGAATGGGGATKCTTCTGAGAATCCGTAGGCAAGCGAGTAAACTCCCAATGCCTTCCATTCTTCTTGCTAACGTGCAATTGTTTGAAAACAAAATTGATGACCTACTATTAAGATTATCCTACCAACGGGACATTAAAAACTGTAACATCATATGTTTCACCGAGACGTGGCTGAACAAAGAAACGGACAATATAGAGCTGGCGGGATTTTCCATGCACCGGCAGAACAGAAACGCTACCTCTGGTAAGACGAGGGGTGGGGGGCTGTGTCTTTTTGTCAATAACAGCTGGTGCGCGATGTCTAATGTTAAAGAAGTCTCGAGGTATTGCTCGCCTGAGGTAGAGTACCTTATGATAAGCTGTCGACCACACAATGTACCAAGAGAGTTCTCTGTATTATTTGTAGCCGTCTATTTACCACCAAAAAGCGAAGCTGGCACTAAGACCGCTCTCAACCAACTCTATAAGGCCAAAAGCAAAGAAGAAAATGCTCACCCAGAAGCGGCGCTCCTAGTGGCCCGGGGACTTTAAATGCAGGCAAACTTAAATCAGTTTTACAAACATTTTACCAGCATGCCAACTTTACTCCACACACAGAGATGCATACAAAGCTCTCCCCCGCCCTCCATTTGGCAAATTTGACCACAATTCTATCCTCCTGATTCCTGCTTACAAGCAAAAACTAAAGCAGGAAGTACCAGTGTCTAGCTCAATACGGATGTGGTCAGATGACACGGATGCTACACTACAGGATTGTTTTGGTAGCACAGACTGGAATATGTTCCGGGATTCATCCAATGTCATTGAGGAATACACCACCTCAGTCATCGGCTTCATCAATAAGTGCATCGATGACGTCGTCCCCACAGTGACTCAGAAGCTATGGATTACAGGCAACATCCGCATCGAGCTAAAGGCTAGATCTGCCGCTTTCAAGGAGCGGGAGACTAATCCGGACGCTTATAAGAAATCCCGCTATGCCCTCAGACGAACCATCAAACAAGCAAAGCGTCAATACAGGATTAATATTGAGTCCTACTACATCGGCTCTGATGCTCGTCGGATGTGGCAGGGCTTGAAAACTATTACGGACTACAAAGGGAAACACAGACGCGAGCTTCACAGTGATGCAAGCCTACCAGACGAGCTAAATGTCTTTCATGCTCGCTTTGAGGCAAGCAACACTAAAGCATGCACGAAGGCACCAGCTGTTCTGGATGACTGTGTGAACTGCGTGAACAAAACCTTTAACTTCTTAGTGATCCKTTCGCGCGCCAATCCAGTTAACAGGATTGATTTGACAACACCCAGTGAAATAGCAGCGCGCCAAATTCAAAAACAGAAATACTCATAATAATAATTCATAAATCATGCAAGTGTTATACATCGGTTTAAAAATGAACTTCTTGTTAATCCAGCCACAGTGTCAGATTTCAAAAAGGCTTTACGGCGAAAGCAAACCATGCTATTATCTGAGGACAGCGCCCCATCAAACAAACACATGAAAATCATAATTCAACCCACCAGGCACGACACAAAAGTCAGAAATAACGATATAATTCATGCCTTACCTTTGAAGATCTTCTTCTGTTAGCACTCCAATATGTCCATTGAACATCACAAATGGTCCTTTTGTTCAATTAATTCTGTCGTTATATCCCCAAAATGTCCATTTATTTGGCGCGTTTGATTCTGAAAATACACCGGTTCCAACTCGCGGAACATGACCACAAAGTATCTAATAAGTTACCTGTAAACTTGATCCAAACATTTCAAACAACTTTCCTAATCCAACTTTAGGTATTTTTAAACGTAAATAATCGATACAATTTAAGACGGAATAAACTGTTCAATACCGGACAAAAACAAAGTGGAGCGAGCTTTCAGGTCGTGCGCCCCAACCACAACAGTACACTAGACTCGACCCTCGTTCTGAACAGCTCTACTTATTCATTTCTCAAAGGAAAAACATCAACCAAGAAGTTAAACAGGTCAACATTCACAAAGCCGCTGGGCCAGACGGATTACCAGGACGTGTACTCAAAGCATGCGCGGACCAACTGTCAAGTGTCTTCATTGACATKT
Organism: Salvelinus sp. IW2-2015; assembly: GCF_002910315.2. Classification (NCBI taxonomy): domain Eukaryota; kingdom Metazoa; phylum Chordata; class Actinopteri; order Salmoniformes; family Salmonidae; genus Salvelinus; species Salvelinus sp. IW2-2015. The sequence goes on from NC_036855.1 coordinate 31,424,036, forward strand.
TCAACCTCTCCCTGACTGAGTCTGTAATACTTACATGTTTCAAGCAGACCACCATAGTCCCTGTGCCCAAGGAAGCGAAGGTAACCTGCCTYAATGATTACGGCCCCGCGGCTCATATCAACAGCATCCTCCCGAACACCCTAGACCCACTCCAATTCGCATACCGCCCCAACAGATCCACAGATGACGCAATCTCAATCGCACTCCACAATGCCCTTTCTCACCTGGACGAAAGGAACACCTATGTGAGAATGCTGTTCATCGACTCCAGCTCAGTGTTCAACACCATAGTGCCCACGAAGCTCATCACTAAGCTAAGGACTCTGMGACTAAACACCTCCCTCTGCAACTGGATCCTGGACTTCCTGACGGGCCGCCCCCCAGGTGGTAAGAGTAGGCAACAATACATCTGCCACGCTGATCCTTAACTTCTCTGGGATAGGTGGCCAAAATCCAGAAACAATGTTGCACGCCAAATTCAAATATATTACTATAAAAATCAATCTTTCATGAAATCGCACATGAAAGTCACCAAATTAAAGCTAATGTTGTGAATCCAGCCAACATTTCTGATTTCAAAAAGGATTTACGGGGAAAGCACACCAAACAATTATGTTAGCTCAGTACATAGCCACAGAAAAACACAGCCATTTTCCCAGCAAAAGATAGTAGTCACAAAAAGCAGAAATAGAGATAAAATGAATCACTAACCTTTAATGATCTTCATCAGATGACACTCATAGGACATCATGTTACACAATACATTTATGTTTTGTTCGATAATGTGCATATTTCTATCACAAATCTCGGTTTACATTGGCGCCATGTTCAGAAATGCCCTCTAAAATATCCGGAGTAATTGCAGAGAGCCACGTCAAATAACAGAAATACTCATCATAAAACTTTGATGAAAGATACATGTTTACACAGAATTAAAGATACACTTGTTCTTAATGCAACCGCTGTGTCAGATAAAAAAAAAAAAAAACTTTATGTAAAAAGCACACCATGCAATAATCTGAGACAGCGCTCTGATTTACAACATTTCTCCACCATGTTGGAGTCAACAGAAATACGAAATTACATCATAAATATTCCCTTACCTTTGATTATGTTCATCAGAATGCACTGCCAGGAATCCTAGTTCCACAATAAATCGTTGTTTTGTTCGATAATGTCCATTACTTATGTCCAATTAGCTACTTTTGCTAGCATGTGTAGTACACGTGTCCAAACGCTCGCGCAGATGCAGGCAAACGTCGGACGAAAACTTCAAAAAGTTATATTACAAGTCGAATAAACTGGTCAACTAGTAGAGAATCAATCTTCAGGATGTTGTTATCATATATATCCAATAACGTTCCAACCGGAGCATTCCTTCATGTCTGTATAAGTTATGGAACGCAGACGATTACATGAGGAAAGCGCGTGAGCAAGAACTGGCAATCTGCCAGACCAATGACTGAAACACCTCCCATCAGGCCCCACATCACACTAGAGGCTTCATTCAGCGTTCTACAGACTGTTGACATCTAGTGGAAGGCGAGGAAGTGCAAACAGATCCAATATTACAGGGATTTGAATAGGCGATGACTT
>NC_036855.1:31425724-31452033 GCF_002910315.2 Salvelinus sp. IW2-2015
TAATAATAATATGCATATATTAGCATCTGGGACAGAGTAGGAGGCAGTTCACTATGGGCATGCAATTCATCCAAAAGTGAAAATGCTGCCCCCTATATCAAAGAAGTTAACACTGGGGCCCCTCAGGGGTGTGTACTTAGTCCCCTCCTGTATTCCCTGTTCACCCACGACTGCGTGGCCAAACACGACACATTCATTAAGTTTGCTGACGACACAACAGTGGTAGGCCGGATCACCGACAACAATGAGACGGCCTATAGGGAGGAGGTCAGAGAACTGGCAGTGTAGTGCRAGGACATCAACCTCTCCCTCAAGTGAGCAAGACAAAGGAGCTGTTCGTGGACTACAGGAAAAGGCGGGCCGAATAGGCCCCAATTAACATCGACAGGGCTGTAGTGGAGCGGGTCAAGAGTTTCAAGTTCCTTGGTGTCTACATCACCAACGAACTATCATGGTCCAAACATACCAAGACAGTCGTGAAGAGGGCACGACAAAACCTTTTCCCCCTCAGAAGACTGAAAAGATTTGGCATGGGTCCCCAGATCTCAAAAGGTTCTACAGCTGCACCATCGAGAGCATCCTGACCGGTTGCATCACCGCCTGGTATGGCAACTGCTCGGCATCTGACCGTAAGGTGCTACAGAGGGTAGTGCCTAGTTCATCACTGGGGCCAAGCTTCTTGCCATCCAGGACCAATATAATAGGCGGTGTCAGAGGAAAGCCCATAAAATTGTCAGAGACTCCAGTCACCCAAGTTAAAGACTGTTTTCTCTGCTACGGGCACGGGAACGGTACGGAGCGCCAAGTCTAGACCAAAAGGCTCCTCAACAGCTTCTACCCCAAAGCCATTAGGTACTGCTGAACAATTTCATAAAAATCGCCACCAGACAATTACATATGTACACTGCTGCTACTCGCTGTTTGTTTGTTACCTATGCCATAGTCACTTCGCCCCCACCTACAGTTAAGACGGAATTTACCATACACCTTAGCCAAATAACTTAAACTTAGTTATTTCACAATTTCCTGACGTTTAATCCTTGTTTTAATAATTCCCTGTGTCCTTAGGTCAGTTAGGATACACTTTATTTAAGATGTGAATGTCAGAAATAATAGTAGAGAGAATGAATTATTTCAGCTTTTATTTCTTTTCATTACATTCCAGTGGGTCAGAAGTTTACATACATCAGTTAGTATTTGGTAGCATTGCTTTAAATTGTTTAACTTGAATCAAATGTTTTGGGTAGCCTCCACAAGCTTCCCACATAAAGTTGGGTGATTTTGGCCCATTCCTCCTGACAGAGCTGGTGTAACTGAGTCAGGTTTGTAGGCCTCCTTGCTCGCCACACGCTTTTTCAGTTCTGCCCACAAAATTTTCTATAGGATTGAGGTCATGGCTTTGTGATGGCCACTTCAATACCTTGACTTTGTTTGTCTTAAGCCATTTGCCACAACTTTTGGGAGTATGCTTGGGTCATTGTCCATTTGGAAGACCCATTTGCAACCAAGCTTTAACTTCCTGACTGATGTCTTGAGATGTTGCTTCAATATAACACATCATTTTCTTTCCTCATGATGCTATCTATTTTTGTGAAGTGCACCAGTCCCCTCCGCAGCAAAACACCCCCACAACAATGATGCTGCCACCCCGTGCTTCACGGTTGGGATGGTGTTCTTTGGCTTGTAAGCCTCCCCCTTTTTCCTCAAACATACAATGGACATTATGGCCAAACAGTTCTATTTTTTGTTTCCATCATACAGAGGACATTTCTCCAAAAAGTACGATCTTTGTCCCATGTGCAGTTGCAAACCGTTAGTCTGGCTTTTATGGCGGTTTTGGAGTAGTGCTTCTTCCTTGCTGAGCGGCCTTTCAGGTTATGTCGATATAGGACTCTTTTTACTGTGGCTATAGATACTTTTGTACCGGTTGCTCCAGCACCTTCACATGGTCCTTTTCTGTTGTTCTGGGATTGATTTGCACTTTTCACACCAAAGTACGTTCATCTCTAGGAGACAGAACGCGTCTCCTTCCTGAGCGGTATGACGGCTGCGTGGTCCCATGGTGTTATAGACTTGCGTACTATTGTTTGTACAGATGAACGTAGATGAACGTGAGGTCTTGGCTGATTTCTTTAGATTTTCCCATGATGTCAAGCAAAGAGGCACTGAGTTTGAAGGTGGGCCTTGAAATACATCCACAGGTACACTTCCAATTGACTCAAATTATGTCAATTAYRCTATCAGAAGCTTCTAAATCCATGACATCGTTTTCTGGAATTTTCCATGCTGTTTAAAGGCACAGTCAACATAGTGTATATAAACTTCTGACCCACTGGAATTGTGATACAGTGAAATAATCTGTCTGTAAACAATTGCTGGYAAAATMACTTGTGTCATGCACAAKTTAGATGTCCTAACCGACTTGCCAAAACTATAGTTTGTTAACAAGAAATTTGTTTAGTGGTTGAAAAACGAGTTTTAATGACTCCAACCTAAGTGTATGTAAACGTCCGACTTCAACTGTACATGTACAGACTACCTCAACTAGCCTGTACACTGACTCTGTACCGGTGCCCCCTTTATATAGCCTCGTTATTCTTATTGTGTTACTTTTTATTCTAACTTTTTATTTTAGCCTACTTGGTAAATATTTTCTTCTTGAACTGCACTGTTGATTAAGGGCTTGTAAGTAAGCATTTCACGGTCAAGTCTACACTTGTTGTATTCAGCGCTTGTGGCAAATAATGTTTGATTTGATGTTAATTCTCCTAACCTTCTACAAAAAGTCAAATCTGATGTTAATTTGACAAAAGCTGGATCCCTTCTAGCCATTACCAGTAGCTACAAGCTAGGGTTCTTAAAACYTGATGACTGTCCTCAGAATTGTGAGAAGTTCTCAGGGACAAGGCTGATCTTTCTCCTGCTGGAACTAAGTAGGGGTGAAGACTAAGAACAGATGTTTTCCTATCTATCTGCCTGGCAGGCTCAGCCATACTCTGAAGCTCTCATTAACATATTGATGGATGAAGAAGCATATTGATATATCCCTGCCTAAATATTTCCACAGCAACAGTACTGCACTCTGTGAACCGTGCACTCATTAATGACCATAGCATATGTTGCGTCCCAAATGGCATCCTATTCCCTTTAAAGTAGTGCACTATATAGGGAATCGAGTGCCATTTGGGACGTAACCATAGATTTCTTAATGTTGCCCTTCCTCCTCCATCGATGTGGCTGTTGCTTCTCCTTAACCGTCTTTCCCCAGGTGGTATTTTCTTCATCCACGAGAGCTTTGTCCTCCAGCATGCGGCGGCCATCTGCGAGTGGGTCTTCACCGTGGACATCCTGGTCTTTTATGGCACTTTCACCTATGAGTTTGGCACAGTCACCAACGACACCATGATGGTCGGCCTGCAGCAGACCCACCACCACTCGGGGGTCATGATGGGCGGCGCGGCCGGGGCCATGACGCTGGGCATGGGAGCCAAGGGCCTCAAGTCCCCTGGAGGAAGTAGCACATCCACCCATCTTAACTGCACCCCTGAGAGTATAGCCATGTTGTAGCTTTGTGGGGATCACAGGAGGTCACCACGCTGCTGCAGAGGYGAATCACCACACAGGCAGCAGAAGTTAGGGCTCAGTGATAGTACTGGRCGCCAGGGGAAGGAGAAAAGACAAGACATTGAAAATCACAAGATATGATTGACACACCGGGTCGGTATTGCTGTATTGGCTTTTCGTGTTGTAATAAGCCGTCCGTTTCTCCACTACGGTCTAATTTTCTTTGCTTCATCAGCAGGAAGGAAGACTTACAGGAAGGGTAAATATGTGGGATGATGAGGGATGATGATGTTCTGAGTGTTTCCAAGATGACAGCTGGCACATGGGCCTCCCAGCACACTGACCCGATGATACCTTTTTTCTTTCTTAAAGATCAGTGTTTGACCGGTCACTGAGGCTTTTGCCAGTGTTCATCCTTGTCATGTCGGGATGGCAGACACAAACGGTTTCTTTTATATTATATTTTTTTTGTGGCACATTTTACAGACTTCCTCTACCTGGTGAATGAGAGAGTAGAGTACGTTGTTGGATTGATCAGACTTGGTTTGAGMTTTTCTTTTGTGTATACTCTGCCAATGTTAAAGCATCGTAGTAAAAACTATTGAATGTTTGAGAAGTGGAACTATTTATAGTATACTGTTATGTACATGACAGGTTGTATGCACACGCCTTTTTACTTATCAAATCAAGTATAAATGAACTGTAAAACGATTTGTGAACTCAGAAACATAATTTGACGAGACAATTTACACATTCTGTGCACAATATCTGCCCAATATCTCGAATAGCTGCCTCGAGGGCAAGTGATATAAACAACTTTATTTTTTAAATATTGTTTAAAATGATATCTCTGTATGTTTAGTTATTCCCTAGATAACATTTTATAGATGTATGAAATTCTATACATCTAGATGACATYATATGAGCATAGAATGCTCACACAAACCTGCTGGTCTGTTCTGCCCCTCTGTTACTGGGACAACCTCTGCGTCTCAATCACTCTTGCTTGATTTGTTTTATATTTCCCATGTTGCCACTGAATTTCCCTCACCTGTTAGCCACTGGTAACATGGCTTATTGTGTTGTTTTTTTATGAGGTCACCTTATTGTTTTCCATCTTTGTTGGTGAAATAATGGCCATTTTATCTGCCAAAGTAAAGTACACTACAGAGTATGTGTTTGAAGCCTTGCTTTGGAGAGTTTTGAACACATTGCTCTTTGTTATATGTCATAGTACAACATGTAATTAAATATATGGTTATAAATATGTCAACCGATAGGCTACGATCCATTTTAAAAGGTGCAAATATGAGTAATTGAACAACAGCTGTCTTATCTGAAAAAAATACAGGGGTATCTACTATTTGGATTCCAGGCTGGTTCCTTGGAAGCCTTATTTGGAGACTGTGGGCAACACAATCTCTGTAAGAAACGTCTCGTCAAAGCCTGTCATTAATGTTCTGAGTGAGATACTGTGTRGAGAACAGTYCTCGTATTTATAKAGCATCTCAGAGTAGGYGTCCTCTTTAGTCCCCCCACGTCCATGTAACCTTGTTCATTATGATAAAAGTGATTCAGCACTCCTACTCTGAGATGCTTTATGAATACAGGCCCAGTTGTATCGACAGTAGGGACTAAAGAGGATGATGCCTATATAGACCTTGATCGTTTCTTGYTAATGACGAGTGTCTGATGTGTGTCAACAGGTTGTGAGTATTGTTGAAATCCTTTCTGTCGTGCCTCTGATGTGGAAATGCATGAGGACATTTGTCGTTTAGAGTTGAGATGCTGCATGCATGTACTGTGGGCGACGGGGTGCAAAATTGTTAGACTGAAATAGATGTGTATGATGATATGACGACCATGACTTATGAATGACTTATTCAATTGTCTTTCTCATTGCCAAACATCTATAACTGAAATGGTACAGAATAAACCTCTCAACATTGTGACTGACAACCAACCAAATATACCCCAGGTGAGAGTCACCAGGAAACAAATGTATTTCTTTAACCAACCAGCGCCACCTTGAGGCCAATGATTGTCTCCACGTGGAGAAATCAAATGCAAGTCAGGAGTTTGTATGCTATGCTTTCTCTCTCTCTGTCTCTTTAGTAGGCCCCAGGGGCGGACTTTGCTATGTTGAAGGGGTTTCAATTAATTGAAACTGTCCCCAGCTGCCCATGGGAACCCCACTGACTGTTATTTAACAACTTTATATGGCCTATATATTCTGTGAAATAAATCTTTTCAATTGTGGGATAATAATCATATACGGTCATTTTCCATGGAAAAATGTCAATTTAAGTCCGCCCCTGGTTGGCACTTTTAAGATTAGTGATCTATGATATTATCACTTCCACAGTATTCTCTATTGGGTCATTGTGTTCCTGGTAGAGTATATATTAAACTGTACAGTACAGCCACTGGATGGTTTTTCAGCCAACAAAACTATTTTAAACCGTGTTTTATAGTTTTCTTCATGTCAGCTACCTCTGTGATTGCGAGTGGACTTGATGTTATTCCAGAGAAGATGCATAGATTGTATTTCCTATTCCTATAGCTGGAAAAGATGAGAATCTACACTGGAATTTGATGGGTTGGCTCTGTTGCTATAAAACAGGCCACACAGAAAAGACAAGAAAATGAAAGCACACTGGTGGTTTCTGATGCAAAKATTCTGTAGCTCCTGTGTATGTTCACTTTGTTTGATCTTTTGGCATTTTTCCCCTTATCCCGTACCAGCCAAAAAGTTTTTRCAAATATTTGATTTCAAATAACCTTATTTTCTGATGTATTTCACCACACTGTAATTTAGTATCAAGGTTAGACTTCAACAGGCAGCTTTGATGAAAATGTACCTACATGGGATTGGAACTATTCTGTGTAAACATTTGTGTTCTCTTACAGTGGACATGGCCAAAACATGACAAAATGGCATTTCTATACATGATTGTTTTTGTTAAAAAAAATAGATTCCTGCACTCTTTCAAGACGTGAGAGAATAACAATTCCAGTAGCAGAAGACAGCCTGTATGTTAAATGATGTCTTGAAATCTAAATAACAGCAATGCACATCAAATGTCTTGAAAGATGTAATAGTCATTTTATAATTTTTGAAAACTATGTAAAACGGATGGTATGGGAGGGAAGTCGATTACCCCCTTCTGTAAATGTGTGATGTATCTATCATTTAGCTATTTTTCTTTTGTCAGAGATTTATATTCAAATATMAAATAAAATTGATGAATTATAAGCAAATTCTTTGCTCTTCGTATTGTTTATTCGTGGGCAGAAGATGGYTAAATCATGTTTTATTACACAAGCTGAAGGTTTGTTTCGACATGACTGATKTGGYATGAGTCTCAGCTGTATCCCCTCAGAGAAGGGAGTAGACTGGCTTGGCAGACATTAGCCTACCCGCTAAAATTATATTTCCTCAATATTGCATAAATCAACATTAGGCGCKTACCTTTGAGCCCAGAACATCAACTTCTCTCTTCCGCTCCTCTGCTCTAGCCTTGTGAAACCACACTAACTYCAATGTGAGATATTGCAAGATTATTCAGGGTTCATGAGGCCTTTACTATAATTAAACGTATCATGTGCTCTCTACAAGACAGACCTTCGTTGTAGAGAGAGAAATATGGCAGAACAATTATCACTGCCTTGAAATAGTGTCTGTTCAGTACTGTCCACATTTCACAGCAACTGTTTATTTTAAGGACTCAGCAGTTGGGGGTTATTTTGTCATATGCCAACTGAGATACACATTGACATGAAGCACAAACCAGTTATGCCAGCCAGACCAACAACTGAATGCTATACATGCTTTATAATCACCCATTGGACTTAGTCTGTGTGTTAACAATGCTGGGTCATTCAACAAACTATTTAGTATTTGAGGAAATGCGATTGAGTTGACCTGAGAAAAACTACAGTTGTGAGATTGGTCCTTAATCTACAATGCCTTCAGAAATTATTAACACCCCTTTACTCTTTCCTAATTTTGTTGTGTTATAGCCTGAATTAAAAATTGTTTAAATTTAGATTTTATGTCACTGATCTACACACAATACCCCATAATGTCAAAGTGGAATTTTGTTTGTAGAATGTTTTTTAAATTAATACAAAATGTAAAGCTGAAATGTCTTGAGTGAATAAGTATTCGACCCCTTTGTTATGGCAAGCCTATATAAATTCAGGAGTAAAATGTGCTAAACAAATCGCATAATATTTAGCATGGACTCGTGTTCAATAATAGTGGTTAACACACATTTTTTATGATTACCCCATCTCTGTACCTCACACYTACAGATAATTGTAAGGTCCCTCAATCGAGTAGTGAATTTCAAGCACAGATTAAACCACAAAGACCAGAGAGGTTTTTCAATGCCTCGCAAAGAAGGGCCCCGATTGTTAGGTGTAAAAATATCCTTTTGAGCATGATGACGTTATTAATTAGTCTTTGGATGGTGTATCAATACACAGAGTCACTACAAAGATACAGGCYTCCTTCTTAACACAGTTGCCGGAGAGGAAGGAAAATGCTCAGGGATTTTACCATGAGGCCAATGGTGATTTTAAAACAGTTACAGAGTTTAATGGTTGTGATATGAGAAAACTGAGGATGGATCAACAACATTGTAGTTACGCCAGAATACTAACCTAAATTATATATTTTTTCATTTTACTAGYCAAGTCAGTTAAGAACAAATTCTTAATTTTACAATGATGACCTACCCCGGCCAAACCCTCCCCTAACCCGGACGACACTGGGCCAATTGTGTGCTACTCGATGGGATAAAGTGAAAAGATGCCTGTACAGAATAAAAATATTCCAAAACATGTATCCTGATTGCTKCAAGGCACTTAAATAATACTGCAAAAAATGTGGGATTTTTAAAAACTTTTTGTCCTAAATACAAAGCGTTATGTTTAGGGCAAATCCAACACATCACTGAGTGCCACTTTTCATATTTTCAAGTATCGTGGTGGCTGCATCATGTTATGGGTATGCTTGTCATTGGGAAGGACTAGGGAGTTTAAAAAAAAATAAACTCAGTGATGTGTTGGACAGCTATAAGCACAGGCCAAATTCTAGAGGAAAACCTGTTTCAGTCTGCTTTCCAACAGACACTGGGAGATGAATTCACCTTTAAAGCAGGACAATAACCTATTAAACAAGGCCACATCTATACTGGAGTTGCTTATCAAGATGACATTCAATGTTCTTGAGTGGCATAGTTACAGTTTTGACATAATTCGGCTTGAAAATCTATGGCAAGACTTGAAAATGGCTGTCTAGCAATGATCAACAAATCAACTTGACAGATCTTGAAGAATTTCTAAAAGAATAATGGGAAAATATTGTACAATCCAAGCATGCAAAGCTCTTTCTTTGAGACTTTTTTAGGCTCTTTGAGACTCTTTGAGACCCTAAAATACTTACAGCTGTAATCACAACCAAAGGTGKTTCTACAAAGAATTGACTCAAGGGTGATTACTTAAGTAAATTAGATATTTCTGTATTTCATTTTGAATACATTTGATACATTTTCTGAAAAACATGTTTACACTTCGTCATTATGGGGTATTGTGTATTTTTATATTTAATCTATTTTGAATTCAAGCTGTAACAGAAAAAAATGTGGAATAAGTCAAGGGATATGAATAGACTATGTTCACAGGTTTTTTTCTGTGCACTGAGTGGTGTTCATTGAACTTTCTTCAATATCCTATACCAGGGTAGGGAGTTACTGCTGGTGCCAAAGCAATCAACACTATAAACAGATTGTTTTTCAAATCTGACAAATGTGAGGCCAGCAAAACATATGCCATTTAAAAATCTGCTTTGGTCATTATATTGCATCTTGGGGGGAAAGGAAAAGGAAGAGACATGGTATGACATGTTAACGCAGGGAATGTAGAGAGAGTTCAAACTGACTGAACTGCCTCAGTATTCCTTTCATATTGTATAATGATCATCCATCATTTATATCTGTATCAAAAAACAGGTCTTTGTACAATTGACTGTATATAAAACTGACATATTTACAATACACACGATAAAACATAATAGCTAAACAATATTTTTTTGCATCTTTTGTCAATTGTCAATTCTATTGCGACCCAATGCAATAAATGTGAAATAAGCAATAAGTGTGCTCTGAGCCACTATGTGTACATGGCTACATGTAGATACTCCAGTCTATGTTCCCTCTGTTTTCTCTTATCCTTTAACAGGTTTCGTAACAGGCTGACGCTGACCATTTCTGTGTCCCAAATCAGCCAAATGGCACCCWATTCCCTATACAGTTTTGACCAGGGCCCATAGGACACTAAATAGGAAAGAGGGTGTCATTTGGGACACATCCAAAGTCTCAACTCTAAATGGGACAAGCATTATGATTATGATTTCCCATGCCAGAGTTCCACACACACCTTGTCCGTCTTAAACTCCTCATACTCTGGATTGTCGGTTGGTAGCTCGAGTCGGCATAGCGGACAAGAATTGGCCTATAAAGATACACAGCAAAGGTTAGGATTCTCCAAGGGTTATATATTGTTCAGGTAAATAGTAAATTCACATCATAATCGACAGAATTGATCCGTGTGTGTGTGTCGATTCAGTGGCCAGGCCCTCAACTTCCTTAACCAGGGCAGGATACAACCAGAGTGAAAGAGGTSTTTGCAGYGCATCTCCCGCACTGTCTCCTGCTCCTCAAACTCCAGCAAACACACAGGACACTTCAGCCCTTTGCTGGATGATGGGAGAGAGGGAGTTCAATCACAGACAATAGACTACACTTACAGACTACATTGGTTGTCGTGCGAGCAATTATAATGAATTCCACAGATTTTTTTTTTAAATAATCAAATATTTTTTAACGGGGTGGATCAGCTTCAACATTGCAAATAGATTGCTTCTTCTATGAATGTAATATTCTGAATCATTTCCAATCCCACATATTTAAAAAAATATATATATATTATTTTAAATATATATATTTAAAATGTTGATATTTAATGCAGGGCCGACAGACAAGTTCCTTACTTTCTCCCCCTTCCACTTGCCTCTTCCATTTTTGCGGTAATGCTGCAATTAGTTGGTTGTAATTTTGGATAGAGCAGACATTTCCATATATTTTTGTTAGCTGCATGTGTGACATAACTCCACCAGTCCTATATATGATYTAACTTACCAAGATTACACTGTACATTTTTTTTTCAACCCATTTGTATATTTGAGTTAAACCATAATATATGTTGTAATATTTGTTGTGTCTTTTCTGGTGGYTTGATCCGAAATTGCAACCGACTTTCTATGGCTTGTTTTAAAAACAGCAATATTTTGGAGAGGATATCATTTTCAAATAACCGAAAGTGAGAGGTTGTAATCTGAATAAAGYGAAAAYGGCCATTCTTGAACACGGGTTGAGCCATTCTTACTAATCTGCTAGAGAACTAATTTGGATGTAAGTATATKTTTTGTATGACTGAAGCCTTTAGTGAGAGGTCTAATGCTATAATATTTAATAATTTCTGCCCTCCAAATTCATATTCATTATATAAATAGGCCCATTTAATTTTGTCTGGTTTGCCATGCCAAATAGACTGGAATATGTTTTGCTCATATCATTTAAAAAACAAGTAATTAGGTGTAGGCAGGGCCATAAGCAAATAAGTAAACTGGGATATAAATAAAGAGTTAATCAGGGTGATTTTTTTTCACAATAGACAACTATTTTCCACTCCATGGTAGCCAGATATGATCTATTTTTGCTAACTTTCTATAAAAATGTATTGTAGTGAGATAATTTCTTTCTTTCGGAAGATAAATACTGAGTATGTCCACCATTTTATTGGTAATGTACACAGTAATGTAACAGTTGAATTTGTTTGTGATCCAATACCCAACACTTATCATCATTTGGTTGTAATCCAGAGAGGTTAGAAAAATTATCTAGATCCTCTATGAGCCTATGGAGGGATCCAAATTGTTGATTTAAAATAAAACATMAATCATCTGCGTACAAMGACACCTTTGTTTTAAGCCCTAGATTTCTAGCCCCTTGATATTATTGTTGTATCTGATTTGAATAGCTAACATTTCGATGGCCATAATAAAAAGATATGCCGATAGTGGACAACCTTGTTTTACTCCTTTTGACAGTTTAATACTTTCTGAGAAGTAGCCAACTGAAATGTATTACCACATACGAGAACACATTATTGTTGTCTCATTTTTGAAGAGACAGTAGCCTATAATTCCCAAAGGTTGTTCACAGCTAAAGAGGGTAGTTTATGCAGGCAGCAGGATTCACCTGCTTGCTCTGGGGATATGACAACCACAGGTAAGGTTTGGACTGCTGTTTTAGCAGCTGGGGGAGGAAGATGCTGGTCCCAGTCTGATAGGTGAAATGCTCCTGAGTCAATGTCCAGGCCCTGCATCAAAGACCTACACAGAGGTCAACAGGCATTCAGTGGCAGTGATGCAAAATACAGACTGGATTGTGTTTTGCCAGAAGATACAGACCCTACACATGTATACACTGCACTATGGGTCGGAACACAATCATGGTTACATTAAGACACTGTGGAGCCGGCGCGAGATATGTGTCGGAAAACTTACCTCAATGCAGGGATGGGATGTGCCACTATACTCTGAATGTAACCTTTATCCACACTGTTCCATCAGGAAGATTGAAATACTTCTAGTTTTCCTGGAAAAGTGCCCTTTTCGTCCTCATTCAAGCCAATAACATTAACCACTGCAGCCATTTTGGAATGTTAGTGTCAGCCAATCGGCCCATTTGTTGTTCTAGGTGATGTGRCATTCGATAATGGCTGCTGTGGCTCCTGCTAGCTAGCARGAAAAGGGCAATTTTCCAGGAAAACTAGCAGTATTTCAATATTCTCGTTGGAGCAGTGTGGATAAAGGTCAAATTTGGGGTACAGTGGCATATCCCATCACTGCATAGAAGTACGTTTTCCGACCCATATCTTGCGCATTCTCCACTGGTGTCTTCTTATTAATGTACCCATGATTGAGTTCTGACCCCAGTGTAGATCAGTGTAAACAAGCGTAGGGTCGGTATCTTCTGGCAAGATTGTGTTGTGTCTCCCTTGAGCTGGCAGCTAYCTAGCTAGATTATTTTATTCTCACCTGGCCAGCTCTGGCAGTGCATTCTTGCGGTACTGTTCTTCAGGATTCGTTGGTTCACAGTCATGTTCATCAAAGTAAATAGCCATCTTCTGTTTACAAATCTGTGTAACATCAAACTACTGTATTTTCCTTAGTTAGCGACATTAGCTAGCTACTAGCTAGGCATGAAACTAAGCGCATTTGACTAATTTTGACCTGGCTAAAACGAGATTTAGCAGAATTACACTCAAAGCACAWGTTACCTTCCCATTTTCAGTTGATTCAATAATGTTAGCTAACTAGTTAACGTTACACATTTAGCTAGATATAGTGGCTAGTTAGCTAACCCCTCTGCTGCTCAATCACTCTTTTATTGAGCTGTTTTAGCCAAATTCTTGAATACAAAGACACGACAGTGAATATACTGTGCTATACTGAGAAATCTAATTAAAGTTATACAAAAGTTGGCTTATATTACCTGTGTTTTGGCATAACCTGAAACATGCAGCAACTAGCCAGCTAGCTACACCCAAAGATATTTGACCAAGGTAAAGTTGGTTTTATATTCACACATTCGAACATTCAACAGACATTCATCAGACATTCAACAGACATTTGCCAAAAGCCATTTCAATTGTAAAAAAATCAATAACTAATTCATTGATTGTCACATAACATTTGATTTATAATATATGATTTATTCTATAAATGTCTAGCATACTTTTACAACCTTTGTTTTGAATAAAAYAATCCAGTTTTGATTTTATGGAAATACATAACATCTTTAAAATGCAATTTAAAGCTGTATAAATCAATAACTAATTCACAGTTTGTCACAGAATCATCAAACTAGATATGATTTATTCTATAAATGTGTATCATATTTTTACAACCTTTGTTTTGAATACAAATTCCAGTTTTMATTTGTTATAAATACATAAAATCTATAAGATGCCGTTAAAAGCGGTATAAATCATATGTATGGGAGGGGTTTAGGATAACAAGATATGGTACAGGGTTGGTTTGGGATTATTATTGATAGTAGTTGAAATAGGGGTTTGGTTATCGAGGACTGATCCAGTTTGCAGCTGTTAACCTGTCAGCTCTCTTTCTCTCTGTCTCTCACTCTCTGTCTATTTAACTTGTCAGCAGCTCTCTCTCTCTGTAATACAAAGTCACTTTATGATGTGTAAATTTGTCACACCCTGGCCTTAGTTATCTTTGTTCTCTTTATTATTTTGGTTAGGTCAGGGTGTGACGAGGGTGGTTTGTGTGTTTTTGTCTCGTCTAGGGTGTTTGTACTGTCTAGGMTTTTTTTGTAGAMTTATGYGSTTGTGTTCATTKTAGGTGTTTATGTAAGTCTATGGTTGCCTAGATTGGTTCTCAATTAGAGGCAGGTGTTTATCGTTGTCTCTGATTGGGAACCATATTTAGGCAGCCATGTTCTTTGGGTATTTTGTGGGTGATTGTTTCCTGTGTCAGTGTTTGTGCCACACGGGACTGTTACGGTTTGTTCACGTTTATTGTTTTGTATTGGTGTTCATAGTTCAGTATTCTATATTAAAACATGGATACCTACCACGCTGCGTATTGGTCCGATCCTTGTTACACCTCTTCAGAGSAAGAAGAGGAAGACAGCCGTGACAAAATTGTATATGTAAATTCACTCAATATGGGGCTACTTCATGATAACTTCCGTAACCCTGTCAAATGCTTTTTATGTACATTGCATTGGACCCCTTGACTTCCTCATTTTGTTTTGTAAAAGCCTTATTCTAAAATGGATCAAATAAAACATGTTCCTCATCAATCTACACACAATACCCTATAATGAAAAAGTGAAAACAGGTTTTTAGAATTTTGGGTAAATTTATTACAAATAAAAAACAGAAATACCTTATTTACATAAGTATTCAGACCCTTCGCTATGAGACTCGAAATTGAGCTCAGGTGTATCCTGTTTCCATTGATCATTGTTGAGATGTTTGTACAACTTGATTGGAGTCCACCTGTGGTAAATTCAATTGATTGGACATGATTTGTAAAGGCACGCACCTGTCTATATATGGTCCCACTGTTGACAGTGCATGTCAGAGCAAAAACCAAGCCACGAGGTCGAAGGAATTGAGTTCCGAGACAGGATTGTGTCGAGGCAGACATCTGGGGAAGGGTACCAAAACATTTCTGCAGCATTGAAGGTCCCCAAGAACACAGTGGCCTCCATCATTCTTAAATGGAAGACATTTTGAACCACCTAGACTCTTCCTAGAGCTGGCCAAACTGAGCAATTGGAATTGGGGTCAGGGAGTTGACCAAGATCCCGATTGCCACTCTGACAGAGCTCCAGAGTTCCTCTGTGGGGATGAGAGAAGGACAATCATCTCTGCAGCACTCCACCAATCAGGCCTTTATGGTAGAGTGGCCATACAGAAGCCACTCCTCAGTAAAAGGCGCATAACAGCCCGCTTGGAGTTTGCCAAAAGGCAACTAGAGGACTCTCAGACCATGAGAAACAAGATTTTCTGGTCTGATGAAACCAAGATTGAACTCTTTGGCCTGAATGCCAAGCGTCACGCCTGGAGGAAACCTGGCACCATCCCTACGGTGAAGCATGGTGGTGGCAGCATCATGCTGTGGGGATGTTTTTCAGGGACTGGGAGATGAACGGACCAAAGTACAGAGAGATCCTTGATGAAAACCTGCTCCAGAGTGCTCAGGACCTCAGACTGGGGCGAAGATTCAACTTCCAACAGGACAGCGACCCTAAGCACACAGCCAAGACAACGCAGGACTGGCTTCGGTACACGTCTGAATGTCCTTGAGTGGCCCAACGAGAGCCCAGACTTGAACCCGATCAAACATTTCTGGAGAACTGAAAATATCAGTGCAGGAAAGCTCCCCATCCAACCTGACAGAGCTTGAGAGGATCTGCAAAGAAGAATGGGAGAAACTCCCCAAATACAGGTGTGCCAAGCTTGTAGTGTCATACCCAAGAAGACTCGACGCTGTAATCGCTGCCAAAGGTGCTTCAACAAAGTACTGAGTGAAGTCTGAATACTTAAGTAAGTCTGAATACTTATGTAAATGTAATATTTCCGTTTTTTATTTTGAATAAATTTGCAAAAATGTCTAAACCTGTTTTTGCTTTGTCATTATGGGGTATTGTGTGCAGATTGAAGAAGGAAAAATACAATTAAATCCATTATAAAATTAGGCTATAACATAACAAAATGTGGAAAAAGTCAAGGGGTCTGAATACTTTCCGAATGCATTGTACAAACTCAATCAAAATGCTCCACAGAGATAACTTATCAATTTATTTTTTATTTTACAAATTGTGCACTACAGTTTTACATGTATTTGAGATGGTAATAGCTCAAGGGTAAAAAAAACAATTGGGAAAGGAAAGTCAGTAACAAATAGGGTAATCTCATCCACCAGCCGGCTAACAATTGAGCATGGGGATGCGGTTACAAATAGAGAGGACACCAAAATGACAAACTCATATGTTAAGAAGATAAGTGAAGACATGATGCAATTTCTCTGCAGCGGTTTTTGATACTGTACACATTGCTTACCTGTAGGCTAATGAATGACACATGTAACATAAATACTCACATTGCATTGCCCACAGAAACAAGCTGTCCTCAAACACAAGTGTTTTGTATATAAATAAAATTATGTTCCTTTTCTTATGTTTCTTTTGCCCAGAAAAAAGGGAAGAATGACATGAAATGACTTACTCATAAAATGTCATGGCAATTATAATTTTGTGATGTCCCTTTTACAGCTTACATGGAATACTGAAAAAAAAAGGATACACAATTCATCCAACATACCAAAGGCACAATATTTTTGATTTGAATTGACCAAACATTCACATATACCAAATCCTATGGTAAGGCTGAAGCATTTCTGAGTATGAATGTGAAACTAGTGAGCCTGACCAACTACGGCCAGTTGAAGGCGATACTGAATTGGGAAGCAGCTGAGCTAGTGATGGTACCATTTCATTCAACGATCTACACACTGAGCACGGAGCCTAAAATGCCTCTAAAAATAAACAATATCACAGATTAAAAAGTTAAGAAAAGCCAACCCACAAAACCTATATTGGGCTCAGGTGGAAAGCATGTTTGTGCTATCATCATACCAACTCCTTGTTGCTCAATGTCATGCCAAATGTTTGGTCCCAGATCTGGGACCA
This sequence comes from Salvelinus sp. IW2-2015, assembly GCF_002910315.2. Classification (NCBI taxonomy): domain Eukaryota; kingdom Metazoa; phylum Chordata; class Actinopteri; order Salmoniformes; family Salmonidae; genus Salvelinus; species Salvelinus sp. IW2-2015. Next base: position 31,442,644 of record NC_036855.1, read on the forward strand.
GGTTAATAAAACTATATATTCATCTACATCCACTATTCTTGTCTGATTGACTCCTTATTTCCCGGGGAGGCCTCGCTTGCCCCTGTCTCCATCTTCATCTTCCATCTTAATTTCCTCCATGGCCTTTGCTCTGACAGACAGTCTATGGTCCTAAGGCCCTGAGGTGGGCTGCTCTACAGCAGTGGAGCTGTTGTTTGAGCTGAGGCCGTCATATCTAAACACTGACCATAAAACAATCGCAATGATGATGGCTGCCACGACAACCCCTATACCGGTCAGCAACACTTTCATTTTCATGTGTTCCCACCACTTCTGTTGTTTAACTTTTCCAGCAGACTTTGAGAAAGCCTTACTCTGAAAACACATAATTATAAGATGTTAATATCAAGATAGTAGGATGTTAATACCAAGACTCTATGCATCTATATCTGTCAGAATATGGGGGAAGGGGATCTGCTTTATCCGTGCAATTGAGGTTATGGTGCATTGTACATATTTTAAAATCCAGAAAGAACTATTCTGTCATGAAACTTGCCATTTCTTGACAATTTGCTAGACAGAAGCCTTTAGTTACAGTGCACTCTACTTTCCCAATGATCTTCCAATGAATCGAGACTGGTGTTTTAGTTTTTCTTGACACTTCTGTTTTATTTTTCCCAGTAACCCAGTCAGCCAGCCAGTCCTCAGAGAACTATGGCTGTGTCCCATGTGGGCTCTAGTCAAAAGTAGTGCACTATATAGGGAATAATGTGCTATTTGGGATGCAACCCCAGTCAGCCACCTAGCGAGTCCTCAGAGAACTATGTGGTTGTTGTGATGTAAGCCTGGCTGGGGAGAAATGTGGGAAAGCTGTGACCTGGTTGGTTGACCCCAGGATGGACCAGGARGGACATGCACCCTGTGGCACATCCTGGACACCCCTCTCTCTATACCGAGGGAGACTAGTGGGTTTAATTCATCTTACAACAATAGGAAATACCTTTCTAAAAATATCACCTTAAACCACAACCAGGATGTAAATTGTACATTATTTCCCCTCTCCAATTCCACCTAAAGTGTATTTATAAACACCAATATGACATTTCCTGCCTATTCCCAGGACTTGTTTTGAACCATGGAACATTGGAAAACACTTTCATGAGACACCAAAGCTGGAGAATCCAAAGGAGAACCCTATTGTGCTATTTGTGTATGATAGCATTGGAATCATCAAAGTAAGACCTTCAAAGTCAGTGTCTTCATATTACGAATGCTTTGTTTTAAGTCATGATTTGGTTCCATTAAAGACATCTATTATTACATCTAGGGTACATCCCAAATGGCACCTTATTCCCGATATAGTGCACCATTTTTGACCAGAGCTCTCTGAGAATAGGGCTCCATTTGGGACACACCCATAAACTTCAATCACCTTCTCCAGAAGTTCATCGGCCCTGTTCTCCAGTTCTCCCAGCTTGCCTGACCTCTCGTCAGCCTTGTTGAGATTATCTAGCATGATCACCTTCACCTCTTCCACCTCCTTCTGGGCCTGCTGCAGGCGGTTCTTCCCATTCTCCTGAACACACAACAAACAGTTTGGGGTTAATGGAAGATAAATCATGGAACCACTTCCGATTTGGTGTATATTTCATTAATGGTTTATTTGAATAMGGGTTGGTTTGAACAAATTGATTGACACAATGATTGAACAATCATCATAAGCACCATAGTGTGTGTACAGATGTAGGATCTTAACTTGAGCTAGTTTCCTACAGCAGGAAAATAATCCTGCAGCAACAGTAAATGTGAATAATTATGTGGATTATAATTCATGGACATTTTTGTAGAGATTGATGCATTTCTCGTAAAAGGAATTTCAAAGTGGAAATTATAAACTTTAGAAGCCTTTTTAAACCTCTTAATACACTAAATGTTTTAAATTTCCTGCGTTGCAGGAAGGTTATCCTGCAAAAGGGTGATCAAATTAAGATAATTACAACTGTAGCTCACACATTTTTCTTTATAGATTTGTCCCTATCTTTGTGTCACCATGTTAAAGGTAATATTTTGTATTTCTTATGTTGTGTAACCTATGCAATGGTTAACAATAGTGCATTGTTAACACAGTAACATTAATCATTAGTCATATTGGCTGAGAGATTACGTTTCCATAGAGCAAACAAGACAGAACAGGAATATGACAGCCAACAACTGAAGTGGGGCAGGTTTTCCTGGACATCTGGATTACTCTGTTTTCTGTAACCTCYGAGTCTGTCTGGAGGAACATGYCAGCACCCTACAGCTCTCCAAACAAATAAACCACTTTAGCCTGGGGCAACGAAGGTTGAACAACCCACTGTGACAATGACACTCTTGGAGGCCACCAAAATCTACTATAAACTATAAGGGCGGAATCTTAACTGAGATGTGCACACTTAGATCATGTATTGATATCAACAGAAGACGCAAATCTCATGTTACTAAAAACGTTTAATAATAGGTTGTGCAGAGCTTGATTTATATCCTGATGGGACTGTCCTTGACCTTTTGCCCTCTGAGCCGGACAGGGAAGTGAGTGATTCAGGAGTCAAGGATGCTGAGTGCTCTAACACTAAAGCTCAGACACACCGGTAGGATTGTCAAACGTTTTCCCGCCGACAGTACTTAGCACTTCTGAACAGAATGTAGGCAGTCAATCTCTTTTGTGTTCACACAGCAGAGACCTTGACATCGTTAGCCACTCAGCCTTGTTAAAATACTCAAACCAGACGGTGGCAGTAGCATTGTTTGGCAATGCATGTCTGTGTGTGTTGCTTAGTTTATGGTCTAGATTCCAATGTTAGCTAGCTAGCTAATATTGCTATTTTGTAAAAAGCCATTGTTGAAACGTTCCAGYTGGCTATAGCTAGATAACGACCTAGCAAGATAACAAAGAAACAATTCAATTCCCTCTCCATAATCCCAAACTGTCAGTGCCAGCCCATAACCAAATGTTTAGCTAGCTAACATTAGCATATCCATTGTGATTTAAATATAATGTCAATACTAGCTAGAGTGGTTAGCTAGCTTTGAGGAAGTATTTAGGTTTGTGTGCATTGCGGATTTATATTTATATTATATTTTTTATTTATATTGGAGAAGCAGTTACTGCCTATCTTCATACTGTACTGTCTTTGGTACCACTTTTGTTCTAGCAAGAGAAGGAATGGCCTCCCACTGTGAGTACTTTTCATGCAGGAAACCAAGAGACTGAACAAAACAAGTGCAATCTCAGCGACTCTGATGATTTCATATTTCACTGTCATTACTTCTTCGACACCCTTTCATACACACAAACATAGTGGGATATGACGAGGTTGGAACACTACTTCAGTGCCCTCGTAGTGACAAGTTAGGACTAGCTGTTATAAGTTACCGGTCAATGCATCATGAGTTATACAAGCTTTAGTAAAAGCTGCATTTCTTTCCCATTTATATTCGCTATTACAGCTGTCATATGGTGAATAAGACTACATCTGGATTGCTGTAGTTAAATTGGACTGAGACATAAAGTTTGAGGATATGCATGGCACTGATTTAGTTCGCACCACCAGTTAAGTTTTAATAGCTGAACAATAGTCTGTTTAAAAATCAACTGGCGACAAAGTCTTCACACAGGAACTGCTGCCCCTTCCAGGAAATAGGACATTTTAAGTCTTATTACATACAGCCGGGAAGAACTAATGGATATAAGAGCAACGTCAACTTACCAACATTACGACTAAGAATACGACTTTCCCGAAGCGGATCCTCTGTTCGGACCATCACCCAGGACAATGGATCTAATCCCAGTAGCCGACCCAAAACAACGTCGCCGCAGAAGGGGCAAACGGAGCGGCCTCCTGGTCAGGCTCCATGGACGTGCACATCGCTCCAGAGTATACTACTCGCCAATGTCCAGTCTCTTAACAACAAGGTAGACGAAATTCGAGCAAGGGTTGCCTTCCAGAGAGACATCAGAGATTGTATCATTCTGTTTCACAGAAACACGGCTCTCTCGGGATATGTTGTCAGAATCGGTTCAGCCACCCGGCTTCTCCATGCATCGCGCCGACAGAGATAAACACCTCTCTGGGAAGAAGAAGGGCGAGGGTGTATGCTTTATGATTAACGGCTCATGGTGTAATCATAACAACATACAGGAACTCAAGTCCTTCTGCTTACCCGACCTAGAATTCCTTACAATCAAATGCCGACCATTTTACCTACCAAGAGAATTCTCGTCAGTTATTGTCACAGCTGTGTACAATCCCCCTTAAGCAGACACCAAGACAGCCCTCAAGGAACTTCACTGGACTCTATGTAAACTGGAAACTATATATCCGGAGGCTGCATTTATTGTAGCTGTCACGATCGTCTTGCTGAGAGAGAGTGGACCAAGGCGCAGCGTGTGCAAAATACATTCTCTCTTATTTGAGAAGGGAAAAAAACACGCAACGAACACTTTAACAAACTGAAACAAAACAACAAACGATCGTGAACCTATAGACGTAAGTGCACACACAAGCTACAAACGTACAACATAGACAATTACCCACAATCACCTAAAGCCTATGGCTGCCTTAAATATGGCTCCCAATCAGAGACAACAATAACCAGCTGTCTCTGATTGAGAACCAAACCAGGCAACCCTAGACTTCCTAGACCTCTCTCCTGAAACCACCCATACACTATACAAAACCCCTAAACAATACACACACCTAAACTAGAAAAACACAAACTTCCCATGTCACACCCTGACCTAACTAAAATAATAAAAAAAAAAGATACTAAGGCCAGGGCGTACAGTAGCTGGGATTTTAACAAAGCAAATTTGAGAACAAGGCTACCTAAATTCTATCAGCATATTGATTGCATGACACGCAGGGCTAATACTCCGACCACTGCTACTCTAACTTCCGCGATGCATACAAAGCCCCCCGCTCCCTTCGCAAATCCGACCATGACACCATCTGCTCGTTCCGTCTTATAGCAGAAACTCAACCAGGATTACCAGTGACGAGAACCATTCAACGCTGGTCTGACCAATTGGAAGCCACGCTTCAAGATTGTTTTGATCACGGACTGGAATATGTTCCGATCAGCCTCAGAGAACAACATTGACCTATACGCTGACTCGATGGTGTTTTATAAAGAAGTGCATTGGAGATGTTGTACCCTCTGTACTATTAAAACCTACCCCAACCAGAAACGTGGATGGATGGCGCATTGCTCAAAATTGAAAGCGATCCACCGCATTTACCATGGAAATAGGTTGGAATATGGCTGAATATTAAAGTTAGTTATTCCCTCCGCAAAAGCAATCAAACAAGCGAAATTCCAGTACAGGACAGGGTGGAGTCGCAATTCAACGCTCAGAGACGAGACGTATGTGCAGGGTTTACAGGAAATCCCTGACTACAAAAACAGCCACGTCACGGACCTGACGTCACACTTCCAGACAAACTAAAACCTTTTGCCCGCTTTGAGGATAATACAGTGCACTGTCGCGACTCGCTAACAAAGACTGCGCCCCTTCTCCGTGGCTGAGGTGAGTAAAACATTTAAACTTCTTAATCTCACAAGGCTGCTGGCACAGACGGCATCCATAGCCGCGTCCTCAGAGCATCCGCAGACCAGCTGGCTGGTGTTTTACGACATATTCAATCGCTCCCTATCCCAGTCTGTTGTCCCACATGCTTCAAGATGGCTACCATTGTTCCTATACCCAGAAGGCAAAGATAACTGAACTAAATGACTACCGCCCAAAGCACTCACTTCTGTCATCATGAAGTCTTGAGAGGCTTAGTCAAGGATCATATCCCCACTTGACCGCACCCTAGACGCACTTCAGTTTGCATACCGCAACAGGTCCACAGATGACGCAATCGCATCACACTGCATACTGCCCTATCCCAATCTGGTCAAAAATAATACCTATGTAAGAATGTCTTCATTGACTAGAGCTCAGCATTCAACACCATAGTACCTCCAAGCTCATCATCAAGCTGGAGGCCCTGGATCTCAACCCCGCCCTGTGCAACTGGGTCCTGGACTTTCTGACGGTCCGCCCAGGTGGTGAAGTAGGAAAAACATCTCTGCTTTGCTGACCCTCAACACTGGGCCCCTCTGTACTCCCTGTTCACCACGACTGTGTGGCATGCACTCTACCTCAATCATCAAGTTTGCAGACGACACAATGTAGTGGCTTGTCCCCAACAACGACGAGACAGCTACAGGGAGGAAGTGAGGGCACTTGGAGTGTGGTGTAGGAAAACAACCTCTCATCAACGTCAACAAAACAAGAATGATTGTGACTTCAGGAAACAGCAGAGGGAGCTCCCTATCCACATCAAGGGACAGCAGTGGGGAAGGTAGAAAGTTTATGTTCCTGGGCCCACACAACGCGTGGTGAAGAAGCGCAAACGCGCTCTTCAATTCAGGAGGCTGAAGAATTGGCTTGATCACACAAAAGGCACTCAAAACATTTACAGATGCCCACAATCGAGAGCAATCTGTGGCTTGTATACAGCCTGGGTACTGGCAACAGCACCGCCTCAACCGCCAAAGCTCTCCAGAGGTGTGTGCGCGTCTGCACACAACGCATCCACCGGGGGCAAACTACACTGCCTCCATGACATCTACAGCACCAGATGTCACAGGAAGGCAAAAAGATCATCAAGGACAAAACCAACCCGAGCCCACCTGCTGTCACCCGTATCATCCAGAAGGCTGAGGTCAGTAATGTTGCATCAAAGCTGGACCGAGAGATTGAAAAACAGCTTGCATTCTCAAGCATTAGACTGGCTAAATAGCAATCACTAACTCAGAGAGCTGCTGCCTACCATTATGAGACCAATCACTAGACACAATATTAATAAATGATCACTAGTCACTTTAAACAATGCCAATTTAAATTAATGGAAAATCATCTCATGAAGCTGGTTGAGAGAATGCCAAGAGTGAATGAATGAAATAACAACATTGGAATCATGTAGTAACCAAAAAAGTGTTAAACAAAGATCAAAAGAATTTTATATTTGAGAATTATTCACAATAGGCCCTCTTTTTGCCTTGATGACACTTTCCCACTCTAGGCATTCTCTCAACCAGTCACTGGAATGATTTTCCAACCGGTCTTGAAGGACTGCCCACATTATGCTGCAGCACTTGTTGGATGGCTTTCCCTTCACTCTGCGGTCCGACTCATCCAAACCATCTCAATTTGGTTGAGGTCGGGAAGGATTGTGGAGGCCAGTCAACTGATGCAGCACTCCGTCAACTTTCTCCTTGCTTGGTAAATAGCCCTTACACAGCCTGGAGGTGTGTTGGGTCATGTCCTTGTTGAAAACAAATGATAGTCCCACTAAGCCCAAACAGATGGGGATGGCCTTATCGCGCTGCAGAATCTGGGTAGCCATGCTGGGTTAAATGTGCTTATTAAATTAAATACAGACAGTGGTACTTTTTAATATGTTAGATATCTTACATTACTCATATCACATGTGTATAGACTGTATTTATACTATCTATTCGCCACCTTTCCTATGCACTCGGCGCATACTCATCCATATATTTATATGGACATATTCTCATTCACCCTTTAGATTGTGTGTGTAATAGTAAGTTGTTGGTGGAATGTTAGATTACCTGTTAAGATATTACTTGCACTGTTGGAACAAGAAGCACATCACTCGCAATTAACATCTGCTACATTGTGTATGGACCAATAAAATGTATTTATTGAGGGATAGTTGCTTTATGGACTTCCAGAGATATTTAACAGAGGCTGGGCGATATACTGTTATTAAATAAGAGGAAAAATACATATATAATGTATAAATGACCAATAAAAATATCTAACATTTAAATGTGGGTTGAGTTGATAGGTTTAATATCCTACACTAAGATTATACCCTGAGCCCGTGATAGTCACAAACCATTTCAGGTTTGTATGCAGGGTGTGGGGAGTACGGGATACAAAAACGGAGCAAAAATGTTGTAATCAAGATTACAGATACTTTGAAAACTAGATGATTACTTTGAGGATTACTTTTTAAATACAGAAAGGATGTTTTCTCAACGACATTCAAATCAAATTGAAAATCTAAATATGTTCCGCCTGAGCGTGTCTGACCACAAGTCAGAGACTACTATGATGACACACTAAATGTGTTTGATGGATCGTGGGGAAAATCAGGCATAGTTTTTGTAGGCTACAGTCAAGCTATGTCTTCCAATGGTGCAACTGCTGTTGGCATCCAAAGATGATCCCATTTGAATAAACGCTTGGATGTAAGGACGACGCAGTGATGTAGTCTATGGGCTATGGATATCACTTTTTATTGATATCCACATAGCGCATTGATGTGAATCACACTGGCTGCTTCTCATTTAGCTATTTGCGCCTTATTGTTGGTTGTTGGGATGGCTGTTCACAAATATAAATGTGTATTTGAACCCCAATAATGGTTTAATTCAAGAAGTTTAAGCTGCTGTCAATCATTGTTTTTGAAACCAGTGGACATCCAGTGAAAAATGCACTGTTGCAACAGCTGAAAAGTGCGGATTCCCAGCCTATGGAATGAAAGTGGGGCTTTGATTTCTCAATCTAATTCATCTGAGAAGAAAAAATATCCATAAGCCTAATGGACACGTGCTCAAACTCGCAAACTTTTGATAGATTAAAGGGCAATCTGTAATTGCTACATCCATTTTTGGACTTAATTATATATATTAAGTCCAAAAATATACACTATCGGTCAAAGTTTTACAACACCTACTCTATCAAGGGGTTTTCTTTATTTTTACTATTTTCAACATTTAGATAATAGTGAAGACAATAGAAATTATGAAATACACATATGGAAATGTAGTAACAAAAAGTGTTAAACAAATCAAAATATATTTTATATTTGAGAATCTTCAATAGCCACCCTTTGCCTTGATGACAGCTTGTGCACACTCTTGGCATTCTCTCAACCAGCTTCACCTGGAATGATTTTCCAAAAGTCTTGAAGGACTTCCCACATATGCTGAGCACTTGTTGGAATGCTTTTCCTTCACTCTGCGGTCCGACTCATCCCAAACCATCTCAATTTGGTTGAGGTCGGAGGATTGTGGAGGCCAGGTCATCTGATGCAGCACTCCGTCACTCTCCTTTTGGTAATAGCCCTTACACAGCCTGGAGGTGTGTTGGGTCATTGTCCTGTTGAAAAACAAAATGATAGCCCACTAAGCCCAAACCAGATGGGATGGCTTATTGCTGCAGAATTCTGTGGTAGCCATGCTGGTTAATGTGCTTGAATTCTAAATAAATCACAGACAGTGTCATCAGCAAAGCACCCCCACACCATAACACCTCCTCCTCCATGCTTTATGATCTTCCAACAC
>NC_036855.1:31452058-31512558 GCF_002910315.2 Salvelinus sp. IW2-2015
CATTTATATTTACATTTAAGTCATTTAGCAGACGCTCTTATCCAGAGCGACTTACAAGTTGGTGCATTCACCTTATGATGTCCAGTGGAACAACCACTTTACAATAGTGCATCTAACTCTAAGGGGGGGGGGGTTAGAAGGATTACTTTATCCTATCCTAGGTATTCCTTAAAGAGGTGGGGTTTCAGGTGTCTCCGGAAGGTGGTGAATATCATGGATGGTCAGTCATTGCATCTACAGCTCTGTCTATTAATCTGAGATGGCTACATTTCTCCAGGCCCATCCCTCAGCTTTTTACCAAAACAAAGGCGGGGTGACAGTTTTGTTATTGTTTCATCTGCATATTATCAAGATATCAAAGTGTCACCAACAAAAAGGTAAACAATAGGCCTATAGCAAATGCAGAATATGGCATACATTTATCACATGTAAACAGCACTTTTCAATATGGCTCAAAGCATGCCATTCCATGAGCGCAGCATTATTTTTCAACTCAAATCAATGAGCCCAATCAGTCCGCCATGACAACAAAATCATAAACAACAGAGTAGGGCTGGTGGCTAATAAGTCCTTGATTTTGGGGTTATGCTCAGGTGAAACAATTTGGCTAATCTATATTTCCATAATTCCAAATCCTGTTCTTGAAGATCAAGGGATATAATTTTTTTTGGAATGACTGGAATTCTGATAGACTTTGGTTTTTATTAATGTAAAGATATAACTTATAACTTAATCYTTTTATTATATGAAGTAGAAGGCGATGGGTTAGAAGAAGCCTAKATAACCAACCCATAAAGTAAAATTAACATCCATATATGGCCAGCTATGTAAACTTCAACAAGTTAAGTTACCGATTACAATTGTGGACATGTAACTAGTAACTGTAACGGATTACATTTAGAAAGTAACCTACCCAACCCTGTCTGTATGAAATAATCTATTTGCATGAATTTGTTTGAATTGTGTATGATCTCTCATAAATCAAATCCAAATAAAATAAAAACTATAAAAGGGAATATTTTAAAGTAAAGGTAACTGTATCACACGATGAAGGTTACATAACAGTCAAGTTCAATGTAGGAAAACGGTCTATCGCAATTCAAAGCCAGGCTGTAGGCTAATGTAGGCTATACACATACAGTGATAAAGGAACGCTTCTTACAGGTCTGTGCAATATTGAGGTTAATAAACAAAATGATGAATACATAAACATATATAAATATAGTATTTCTTAATCCTTTATTTGTCAAAAAAAATCATAGAAACTTACCATTGCTTTCACGTTACTATCTCTATTCCCGTCGTAAACTGTCACTGAACACAATGCATTGCGTCTTGGCATAAACTTTTGTGTTCAAACAAATGTTGTCTTTATCCAAGATGATTTTCCGATATCACAAACTTGTATTTTAACCTTATCTCATTTGCAGTTGGCTACAGTTCGTTGCAATCTTTCTTTTAGTCGATATTCTTTATATTTCCTGATCTACTCTCGCCCACTTTCACTGAAGTCTGCTGGTCGGGTCGGGTGACACCCACCCCTTTTCTGGAAGTCAGCAGAACAGACACTGTGACGTCGCGGCCGTAATGTCACGGAATTTAAATACTGGTCCGTAATATTAGATGCGTGATCATACTACATAAGTGAAAGGGCAAAACCTTACACCTTCCCTATCATTTGAAAATCTACAGATTTTACAGGCTTTTGACGAGTGTTATAAAGCCTTCATTATATATTCATATTCAGCCGTTGCCTTTTACTTTCACCTAGGCTTACTATGCAGTGGTGTAAAGTACTTAAGTAAAAATACTTTAAAGTATTACTTAAGTCATTTTTTGGTCATCCCTACTGCCTCTGATCTGGCGGAATCACTAAACACAAATGCTTTGTTTGTGAATTAATGTCAGAGTGTTGTAGTGTGCCCCTGGATCTCCGTAAATAATCAAATAAAAAATAAAAAATTGTGCTGTCTGGTTTGCATAAAATATTGAATATTGAATATTACTTTTACTTTTGATAGTTAAGTTCATTTTAGCAATTCCATTTACTTTTGATACTTAATTATACTTAAAACCAAATACTTTTAGACTTTTACTCAAGTAATATTTTACTGGATGACTTTCACTTTTACTTGAGTCATTTTCTATTAAGGTATCTTTACTTTTACTCAATTATGACTTTGAGTACTTTTTCCACCACTGCTACTATGACAGTAGCTAGTCTAATGAGTGGGCTATATGACCATGGTTTGCCTTTTGATAAAGCATCAAACACATTAGTAGAGGGGATTGAAAACAAAAACTGCATTTTATGACAATTTGGCCAACATTCAACAGGCTCCAAAACTCAAACAATGGGTCCTTGTCTGTGTTCACTGTCAGCAACGGTCAGTAGCGTGGCTCTGAAACAATTTAGTTATGGGCRACCAACTTCCATCCCAAATTCCTTGTGCTTCTAGTGTACACCCTGTTCTGTTAATACTGTATTTCAATTCTAGTTTAACTCACAGCCTTAGTCTGTATTAATTCAGTTATAATACATAATAAATAACGCTCACCATAAGAGTTACAGTTGATGTAAACCTACATTCCACTTATGACAACTGACATAGCACAGTCATAATATGAAACTTTCATGCAGGACATCTAGGAAAGGAAGGGAGGAGTGGGGTGAGAGAGCACAAACCCCACTTACAAAATAAATCAGGAAATTGAAAGTGAAGTAACACATGTGAGAGGAAGTAAAACTTTTCTCACAGTTAAAGAAACTTAAAAATGTATATTCCATTTGGTAGGGAATTCACAAGTTTTCAGTAGGAAAATACAGTCTGAGTAATTTGATCACTGAGCTGAATGCACATTCTTACATTATTTCATCATTACAACTATTTCCATCAAGGTTTTGTGACATGAAACCAAAACAGAWACATGCATGTGAACGGAAACCACACTTTTTGTCTGAGTGCACTGTGTACCTGTATGCTTAGTATGTTTGTAATTAAGGTCATGCAGAAATATCTGTTGTCCTCCATCTTACCAATATGACATTAAACCAAACAACACTAACGTCATGTTTTCATACATTTTCATTAACTGTCCTTCAACTGTAATAAAGAAATCATAAATGGATTACCTGGGAAGGCAGGATTTTCTCTTTATCGCCATCATCTGTCAACATTGACTTAATGATAAACATGAATAAGAAGTAAGCTATAACCCTGGTTGCCTGCCTTGGCTTTATCAGAGCATACTAGAGCTGTGCCCAGTGTTGGGGCCCTTAATTGTGTATGGGGGCAGGGATGGACTGGGACCACAAATCGGCTAACACATTGCCCATTTTTTTCCCTTGAAGCCCCTATATTAGGCAAATAATGATCATTCTGCACAAAACCCCCAATTTAGAACGGTCCACTGGGTTAAAGAGGGACAGGCCCATCCGGCATTTACCCAAACTGCCCTATGGCCAATCCATTTCTGTATGGGGGCAGATGACAGCAACCATGTGAGGCTGTGTCAGGTCGTGTGGTACTAACCAGACTTTCTCAGGCCTGGTTAACAATGGGTCACGTCTGGGTCCGTTCCACACCAACACAAAGAACATATTCAGTCCACTCGGTCCTCCCTCATCATTATGTAATATGGAGGAATGAGGACTCACATCCACATGACTTCCAATCAGAATCCGGACAGAATGCCTAGACACCATTTCCTGTCCAGTATAAATGGGCTCTTTTAGTTTCTTACATTGGAATCTGTTGTTTCAGAAACACATGATTGGTCATAAGGATTGCAAATGTAAATGTAAAATGTCATGTGAGAAATACCTTGGTAATATAAGATATATTATATATAAGATATTATAATATATTTTTCATGCTTTGTTAAAAACAATCACATTCATTCTTTGGGATAAACCAGAACTACTCTACTCTGTTTACTGTTTACCATATATCCTGATTCCTAGTCACCTTACCCATATACATTTACCTTATATACCTTAACCCCTATACCACAGGAGGTTGGTGGCACCTTCATTGGGGAGGGTGGGCTGGTAGTAATGGCTGGAGCAGAATCAGTGGAATAGTATCAAATACATCAAACACACGGTTTCCATATATTTGATGCCATTCCATTTGCGCTGTTCCAGCCATTATTATGAGCCATRCTCCCCTCAGCAGCCTCCACTGCCCTATACATATCTACCTCTATCGATCCAGTATCCCTTCCAATTAGTGGAAAAAATATCAGAATGGGATTGCCTGTGTTAACGCAGCCTAAGGAGATCAGATCCAAACAACCTGGACCCCCTTCCCGTCTGTGAGATCTGTGCTGTGAGATATCACACATGGATGGAGATTTAGGGATGTCCTTGAGGTCTTTGCATGGCGAGTAAAAATTGCAAGATGTTAACACTGTTTATGCCCACTGTAAAACCGAATATACAGTCCAAGTAAATACTGTTAATGGTTCCAAAGATATTAAATATTAGATTAAAACCTTGACTGTTCTGGTAATGGCTCAACTGTTCTTTTCTGTTGATTCAAGATAACACCTTCACAAAGTAAACACTTAATCAAGACCCCCCCCCCCCCTTTAGCTTATTGAGAGATCCCGGCAGTTAGAACACAGTAAAAACAACCTAAGGTTTTTCCCCATGATCCTTTGAGCAACTATACCAACCTTTTTGTGTTAGTGTACTGTGTCTCCCTCTTGTGACTTTATGATCAAGCAAATATAATTTGAGACAATAGGAAAGAACAAAACAAAATCACTGCGTAAGGTAATACTATTTATTATATAACTAATCAGAAACAACATGATTGAACTCGATCAATTAATGAAAAACAAATAATTCTCCAGCAATTGTAACTGGCCCAATTTCATCCTACTGGTCTAAAATATCATTATATCTCTGGCCCGGAGCCCCATGGCTACACATATCTGACCTTTATGATCGGACTGTAGCAAGGCACATTATGGTGGCAGCCTTATAAAAAAACATATATTTGTATATTTATATATAACATATATGTGCTCATACTTTTAACTAAGGGATTAAGGCAAAATTGTATTTCAATAATTTCCCATTATAAAAGTGTCAGGCATTTTCTAAGTATGTAGACACTTTTTAATCCAAGCATGTCATATCATACTCCTTCATTGGTATTGTTGATTAAAAATAACATTAATACAGTAATATGAAAAACAAAAGATGTTCAGAAGGGACGACAAATAGCCTTAAATGAACCTCAATGTTACACTACTTGGATGGTTTACAAATGTACTAACAGGTGAAAAAACTAAACATGAACTATATACACGCATGGGGGTTAACCCCTTGACCTCTCCAAAGCTCAGATGGTATTGCACCATTGGAGTGGGCAGTGGGATAAGTTCAAAGGCAAAAGTAGCTAAAGAATACATGTACCAAAAGCTACTCTGCAATTTATCGTTTTAACGGAGTCAAGATTACATTATCAGAATTAATACATTTTGGGGGAATTAAGACTAAAGTGGGCAAAGAAATAAAGGGGAAGAAATAGGTAAGCAATTACTGAATTACAGTACATTACAATTGAAAGATAGTGTCTTCCTAAAACAAGGCAGTAACTAAGCCATGTCATGACAGCAGTCATAGGAGCTTTAGACATTAGTTTAGACCAGCAGGGGAGTTGTTAGCTGTTCAATCATCCCTCTCTCACAGCAGCTTGACTGGAGTTAGCCAGGGTTTCCAAGACCTGGGTACATGGAACATGATAACAAGCATAGGTCCTGACAAGAGTTCCAGCAGGTTATGTATGATGGAGTATCAGAAGGTCATGGATAGAGGTGTAAAGACCGTTCACTTCTCCAGAGTCTCCCACCATTCTCTCTCTTTCCCTCTCAGTTCCCAACAACCTATGTCTCGTCTGTGGCCTCCGATGGTTCCTTTAACTGTAACATTGCAAGTCAGAAAATCTGTTCTCCCATCTTTCAAAACAAAAACACTGTGACAACCGTTCTAGTAACCAGCTCAGCTAAAAACCCATTCAAATACGGTGGAAAAAGTGAGAAAAGACTAACTATACAAACAATTTAAAATAAATATCAGCAACAATGACCATGACAAACACACATCTCTACAGCACAAATCTTTTCATATCTCCCATGTTCACCCATTCAAATCTGTCCTGACCTTTGACCTCTTGGAGGCTTAACTCCTTACCCCTGACTGTGTGTGGATCACATTACATACCCTCAAAACAACAAATGGATAGAAACCATAAATGCCAGCATGAATTTAGAAATGTGTCACAAATAACATTATATAGGCTACAATGACAATATCTACCCCTTAATTAGTACTTTGGTCTTCCCTGAAAAACATTTGCGGCACAGCATTAACAAAGAGAGCAGGGGAGTTAGTCGTTTTTTTTCTTCAAATGAACCATATGGTGTTTGAATGGCCAAAGACTGGTTAGACGGAGGGTGTGAAGCTGTACAAGAGTTAAGACAGTGATGTATTTAAGAAAAAAGGGAGAAAATGTGCAAATAAGTTAGGGTTATTCATAAAAGCCAACACGCATCATTTCAAAGTGATGACGCATTGTTGAACTGTAGAGTCAACAGTAGCTATTGATCATCAGCCAAGTTGGTCTCGAAGTTGGGCTTCTCTTGAAAGAAATTGCTCAGGTGGTAAGTAAGCTAACAAGTATGTGAGTGTGTATGTGCGTGATGTACTGTAAATGTGTGTCTCCGCCATGGGGGGTTATTGCGCTTTCGTGGGTGTGGGAAGAGGGGGAGCAGGCGAGGTAGTAGGGATGACTCCAGTGGCGAGCAGTACGATGATGAGGATTATGACGAGGACGATGACCACTATCACCACCCACAGCTTCATGTTCTTCCACCAGTAGGAACGAGCCACCTTCTGAGACGTGTGCTTGAAGTTCTGAGCCTGAGGGAGAGATGGGATGCTATTAGAAATATGCTAACAAAAATCATACCATTTGCATTGTTTTGCAGTAACCAATGCTTTGCAAACTGTGTATGTGTATAATGCATTTTGTTTTACTGTAAAGTGTATTGCAAATTTTAAATGCAAGTTTGATTTGATTTAATTAGATTTAAACTGAAGTACACTACACAAACCCAAACTGTGGYTCACAAACTCTTCAAGTCCACAGACTACTTTAAATCCAATTATGGATACCTAATTTGGATTAACTATGAAATAAAATTAAAAAACAGTAGAAGAGCACACAAGAGGGGAAGAACAGTGTTGTAGGACTGACCCCAGCCTGCAGGTCCTCTGACTTGCCCATCAGGTCGTCCAGCCTCTCACCCCGGGCCAGGATCCGGTCCACATTCTGGGTCATTATGTCCTTCACCCCATCCACCTGAGATTGCAGGGTCTTCACCTTGTCCTGCTCCACCACCTCACCCTGCTCCTGGAGAAAAAACAGAGACAGACAGTGATAGAACATGAGAGAAAGAAAGTAATAGAACAAGAGAGAGAGAGAGAGAGAGAGAGAGCATGAGAGAGAGAGGTCAATGAGGATAATACGCTTCCGCACATGTTTTCGGAAACTGGTGATATCTGCGTGAGTTATTTTGTATTCTCTCACAAAAGCTTTATCAAAAATCTATTTACAACAGTAAGCAGGGGACCCTGTGCAG
The DNA here is from genome assembly GCF_002910315.2 of Salvelinus sp. IW2-2015. Taxonomy (NCBI): domain Eukaryota; kingdom Metazoa; phylum Chordata; class Actinopteri; order Salmoniformes; family Salmonidae; genus Salvelinus; species Salvelinus sp. IW2-2015. Next base: position 31,459,715 of record NC_036855.1, read on the forward strand.
CAGTTTTACACCTGTATGTACTGTATCATTAGGTCATATCTACAAGTCATAACTGCCTTTTAATGACGACGTAAGACCTGCACACAAAAACAGGTGTAATCATTGGTCCAAAAAGTTTTGCAACAACATACGTTTACTCCAAACGGAGAACGTTTTGCAACGAAAACGAGAGTTTCCATTGGACAAATTCAGGTAGGTCCCTCCCCGCTTCTTTCCATTTGCTTCCGTTTGGAATACACCCAACGATCCAAGTCAGAATCAGGAACATATGTATCTTTCAACTAGGCCTATTTTATTGCCAGGAGGCGTACATGAAAGAAAGGCCCCTGTAACTGTTCATCACTCCCCATGTTTTTTTATTTGCATAGTAGATTGTGCATATGTAATTTTCGTTCATATTTCAGACAGCTTGCTGTGTGAACTTCGACACCTTGAAGTGTAAAAGATGCTATAAGATGTTGCTGTAAGCCGTTGAAGTGTTATGCCAATACTATATGTATGTGACAGAAAGGGGGGGGTGTGTGTTGCACATTTTTTCCAAACCCCGTGAGCCCTCTGCCTCACAAACACAAGAATCTCTTCTTTCTTTCTTTCTTTCTTTCCACTCGGTGAGTCTCCTCGCTCTCTCCTTCACAACCTGCTCTCTCCCGGCACAGGACTCGGCACAGGATACTGAATTGCAGACTGCTATCAAATGACAAGTCCCACTGAGAGCAAAACATTACATACTGACGAACAAAGGAAGTTCACTGATGTTAGAGACACTAGTAGGCTACATACAGTATTACACAGAATCTTACTCAAATATACTTGAGAAGCAAGCCCTTTTGAAGCTCGTTGAACATCTCATTCCAAAATCATGGGCATTAATATGGAGTTGGTCCCCCCTTTGCTGCTARAACAGCCTCCACTCTTCTGGGAAGGCTTTCCYCTAGATGTTGGAGCGGGGACTTGCTTCCATTCAACCACAAGAGCATTATAAAGGTTGGACACTGATGTTGGGCAATTAGGCCTGGCTCGCAGTCGGCGTTCCAATTCATCCCAAAGGTGTTCGATGTGGTTGAGGTRGGGCTCTGTGTAGGCCAGTCAAGTTATTCCACTCCAATCTCAACAAACCATTTCTGTATAGACTTCCCTTTGTGCACAGGGGCATTGTCATGCTGAAACAGGAAAGGGCTTTCCCCAAACTGTTACCATAAAKGTTGGAAGCACAGAATCGTCTYGAATGTCACTGTATGCTGTAGCGTTAAGATTTACCTTCACTGGAACTAAGGGGCCAAGTCCGAACCATGAATAACAGCCCCAGACCATTATTCCACCTCCACCAAATGTTAAGGTTGGCACTATGCAGTCGGGCAAGCAGCGTTCACCTGGGATCTGCCAAACCCAGATTTGTCCGTTGGACTGCCAGATGGTGAAGTGTGATTCATCACTCCAGAGAACTTGTTTCCACTGCTCCAGAGTCCAATGGCYGCGAGCTTTACACCACTCCAGCCGACGCTTGGCATTGCACATGGTGATCTTAGGCTTGTGTGCAGCTGTTCGGTCATGGAAAACCAGTTCATAAAACTGCAGACGGACAGTTCTTGTGCCGACGTTGCTTCCAGAGACAGTTTGGAACTAGGTAGTGAGTGTTGCAACCAAGAACAGACGGTTTTCACACGCATCAGCACTCGGCGGTCCCGTTCTGTGAACTTGTGTGGCCTACCACTTCGCGGCTGAGKCGTTGTTGCTCCTAGACGTTTCCACTTCACATAACAGCACTTATAATTGACCAGGGCGGCTCTAGCAGGGCAGAAATTGTTGGAAAGGTGGCATCCTATGACGGTGTCACATTGAACATCARTGAGKTCTTCAGTAAGGCCATTCTACTGCCAATGTTTGTCTGTGGAGATTGCATGGCGGTGTGCTCMATTTTATACACCTGCCAGCAACGGTGTGGCTGAAATAGCCYAATCCACTGATTTTAAGTGGTGTCCACATACTTTTGAATATATAGTGCATGTCTGTCGGCCCTGATAGASAAAGTACATCCAACAGATAATCCCTTCGCTAACATAAATGAGGAAATTATTGAGATGAATTATGGATCTTAGGTCAGTAAATAAGTGCCAGTCTGTGCTATCATGCKAAACATGTTTGACAATTACAGCAACAAACAGATCTGGGACCAGGGCAAGCTATAGATAATAATGATGTTTGACAGCAAACTAGGTCCAGTTTCCTTTCTCAGATAACCTTCACTAAATGAATCCCAGTCTGGTCAGAGGTTGCCATCAAATCATAGTCAATCTGTTTCAGAGTAGCTCATGTGTACATGAACCTGAATGAACAGTTGTTCATCTGGGATAACTACTGTGAATTAAGAATAAATTACTTTTTGTGTGAGAGTATAGGCTTGAACAGGGCTGAAGAATGTTCTGTTCCATTGAACCTCTATCATAGATTGGTCTAAAATGTACTTCTAAATGCCAGGTCATTTCCCTAACATGTTGGTCAGTGACATTGTAGCCTATCAGGTTTTAATTTCCCAACCATCACTAAGTATTCTGTTTTATTTTGTTCTAAAATACATCTCAGGGACGTTGTGGATTTATGGAGCTACTGTAAGACATTGATGTTGAGCCTATCGAGTGGTCCGTCTACAATGTACCCTTCACGACCATACAGCCCTGGTAACTAACACAGTAAAAGTACATACCAACCTGTCAGCTTCCTAAACTCCYGCCTAGATTAGACCGCTTGACTTTTCCCACATTTTGTTAGGTTACAGCCTTACCCCCCCCCCCCTAATTAATCTACACACACAATACCCCAAAAGCAAAAACATGTTGACATTTTAGTAAATATATATATAAAAAAATATAAAAAAATATCACATTTACATAAGTATTCAGACCCTTTACTCAGTACTTTGTTGAAGCACCTTTGGCAGTGATTACAGCATTGAGTCATCTTGGGTATCTCCCAGTCCCTGCCACTGAAAAACATCCCCACAGCATGATGCTGCCACCAGTATGCTTCACAGTAGGGATGGTGCCATGTTTCCTCCAGACATGCCGCTTGACATTCAGGCCAAAGAGTTTAATCTTGGTTTCATCAGACCAGAGAATCTTATTTCTCATTGTCTGAGAGTACTTTAGGTGCCCTTAGGAAACTCCAAGCGGGCTGTCATGTGCCTTTTACTGAGGAGTGGCTTCCGTCTGGCCACTCTACCATAAAGGCCTGATTGGTGGAGTGCTGCAGAGATAGTTGTCCTTCTGGAAGGTTCTCCCATCTCCACAGAGGAACTCTGGAGCTCTGTCAGAGTGACCCTCGGGTTCTTGGCCATCTCCCTGACCAAAGCCCTTCTTCCCTTATTGCTCAGTTTGGCCGGGCAGCCAGCTGTAGGAAGAGTCTTGGTGGTTCCAAACTTCTTCCATTTCTGAATGCTAGAGGCCACTGTGTTCTTGGGGACCTTCAATGCTGCAGAAATGTTTTGGTACCCTTCCCCAGATCTGTGCCTCGACACAATTCAGACTCGGAGCTCTACGGGCAATTCCTTCAACCTCGTGGCTTGGTTTTTGCTCTGACATGCACTGTCAACTGTGGAAACTTATATAGACAGGTGTGTGTCTTTCCAAATAATGTCCAATCAATTAAATTGACCACAGGTGGAATCCAATCAAGTTGTAGAAACATCTCAAGGATGATCAATGGAAAGAAGATGCACCTTAGCTCAATTTCTAGTCTCATAGCAAAGGGTCTGAATACTTATGTAAATAAGGTATTTCTGTTTTTWATTTTAAATTGATTTGCAAACATTTCAAAAAACCTGTTTTCACTTTGTCATTATGGGGTATTGTGTGTAGATTTTAGAATAAGGCTATAATGTTACAACCATCAAGCGCTATGGTGAAACTGGCTCTCATGAGGACTGTCACAGGAAAGGAAGACCCAAAGTTACTGCTGCTGCAGAGGATAAGGTCATTAGAGTTAACTACACCTCATATTGCAGCCCAAATAAATGTTCAAAGAGTTTAAGTAACAGACATCTCAAAATTAACTGTTCAGAGGAGACTGCGTGAATCAGGCCTTCATYGTCGAATTGCTGCAAAGAAACCACTACTAAAGGACACCAATAATAAMAAGAGACTTGCTTGGGCCAAGAAACACAAGCAATGGGACATTAGACTGGTGGAAATCTGTCTTTGGTCTGATGAGTCCAAATATGAGATTTTTGGTTCCAACCACTGTGTCTTTGTGAGACGCAGAGTAGGTGAACGGATAATCTCCGCATGTGTGGTTCCCACCGTGAAGCCTGGAGGAGGTGTGATGGTGTGGGGGTGCTTTGCTGGTGACACTATCTGTGATTTATTTAGAATTCAAGGCACATTTAACCAGCATGGCTACCACAGCATTCTGCAGCGATACGCCATCCCATCTGGTTTGCACTTAGTGGGACTATCATTTGTTTTTCAAAAGGACAATGACCCAACACAACTCCAGGCTGTGTAAGGGCTATTTGACCAAGAAGGAGTGATGGAGTGCTGCATCAGATGACCTGGCCTCCACAATCACCAGACCTCAACCCAATTGAGATGGTTTGGGATGAGTCGGACCGCAGAYTGAAGGAAAAGCATCCAATAAATACTCAGCATATGTGGGAACTCCTTCAAGACTTTTGGAAAAGCATTCCAGGTGAAGCTGGTTGAGTGAATGCCAAGAGTGTGCAAAGCTGTCATCAAGGCAGAGTGGCTACTTTGAAGAATCTAAAATATATTTTGATTTGAACACTTTTTGGTTACTACATGATTCCATATGTGTTATTTCATAGTTGAGGTCTTCACTATTATTCTACAATGTTGAAAATAGTCAAAATAAAGAAAAACCTTTGAATGAGTAGGTGRGTCCAAACTTTTGACTGGTACTGCATATTTGACATTTGTATCTRAAAGCTTAATTGAGGAATAATCAATTGAAGTTGGAACATTTGTGACATTTTGGTCTTACCCAGACATTCTCTAAAGCTGAGATCCGCGATAGGCGAAACAGCACCACTGGCCACCCCAAGCGCATTTGTTATTGTTTTGAGGGAATGATCATTCAGCATCATGGTAAAAAAAATTACTGTGTACATACTCTGATGTTCTATTATAGGTGCAATGATGTCCGAAAGAAAAAAACAGTGTTTGTTGTTTGAAGTAGCATCTTTGTTGTTGTCATATCGCAAACGGACGTGGCAGTTTCAACGCTATGAATTACAGATCTAATGTTTCATCTGTAGGTGCTACAAAGCAAAAATTGTTGTCATTTGAATCTTTACTGCTTGCTCTGTAATAGGAGTAGTATTTTCATTTCAATAACAATTGTCTTACATTAATTTATGAATACTGAAAAATATAAACGTGCATATTGTTTAACATAATAAATTGATCTATGGGCATATCAAAGTTCCAGTGGGATCTCTGCTAGTTTTAAGGTTATGGCCCGTTTTATACAGAGAAATTGGCATAGTAAGCAATGTAACCAATCACAGCACTTCTTTTACTTGTACCATTGCACACCCTGCAAATAACCAGCAGAGAGCTACCATTTTGAATCCATGTATACATTGACTATGTTGGTAACGCTTACAAATTGGACCATAACCCTAAAAGTAGCAGAAATACCACTCAGGAACTTGGATATGCCTGTAGAGTATATTATGTTAAACAATATGTAGAACATTTGCCATATCATATTTTATCCATTAATATATTTTCAATATTCAATATACTACTAATATTACAGAGTCAGCGGTAAAGCTTCATATGACACACATTTTCGCTTTGTAGCACCTACAGACGAAAAATGATGTAGTCTTAAAGGGTAAAGCCAAAATGTCACAAATATACCTCTTCAATTTATTATTTTTTCCAATTATGCTTTAAGATACAAATGTCAAATATGTCAACAATCTTTCTTCCAAAGGACCCTTCTATGGATTATATTTAATGAAAATACAAATAAAATATTTTTTTTCCTTTTAGGAATCATCCCTTTAGTCAATTGTACACTGAACAAAAATATAAATGCAACATGCAACAATTTCAAATATTTTACTGAGTTACAGTTCATATAAAGAAAATCAGTCAATTTCACATGACTGGGAATACAGATATGCATCTGTTGGTCACACATACCTTAAAAAAAGGGTCATGGATCAGAAAGCCAGTCAGTAGCTGGTGTGACCACCATTTGCCTCATGCTGCCCGACACATCTCCTTCGCATAGAGTTGATCGGGTTGTTGATTGTGGCCTGTGGAATGTTGTCCCACTCCTCTTCAATGGCTGTGCGAAGATGCTGGAAATTGACAGGAAACGGAACACGCTGTCGTACACGATGATCGAGAGCAACCCAAACATGCTCAATTGGTGACATGTCTGGTGAGTATGCAGGCCATGGAAGAACTGGAACATTTTCAGCTTCCAGGAATTGTGTACAGATCCTTGTGACATGGGGCCGTGCATTATCATATTGAAACATGAGGTGATGGCGGCAGTTGAAAGGCACGACAATGGGCCTCAGGATCTGGTCACTGTGTCTCTGCGCATTCAAATTGCCATCGATAAAATGCAATTGTGTTCGTTGTCCATAGCTTATGCCTGCCCATACCATAACCCCACTCCCACCATGGGACACTGCTCACAACGTTGACATCAACAAACGGCTCGCCCACACAACGCCTGGTACATCTGCCTGGTACATATGAAACCAGGATTCATCTGTGAAGAGTACACTTCTCCAGTGTGCCAGTGGCCATCGAAGGTGAGAATTTGCCCACTGAAGTCGGTTAGGATGCCCAACTGCAGTCAAGACCCTGGTGAACACAATGAAACAGTTTCTGACAGTTTGTYCATAAATTCTTTGGTTGTGCAAACCCACAGTTTCATTAGCTGTCCAGGTGGCTGGTCTCAGACGATCCCACAGGTGAAGAAGCTGGATGTGGAGGTCCTGGGCTGGCGTGGTTACATGTGTTCTGCGGTTGTGAGGCCAGTTGGATGTACTGCCAAATTTTCTAAAATGACATTGGAAGTGGCTTATGGTAGAAAAATGAACATTCAATTCTCTGGCAARAGCTCTGGTGGACATTCCTGCAGTCAACATGCCAATTGCACGCTCTCTCAAAACATGAGACATCTGTGGCATTGTGTTGTGTGTTAACACTGCACATTTTAGTGGCCTTCTATTATTCCCAGCACAAGGTGCACATGTGTAATGATCATCATGTTTAATCAGCTTCTTGATATGCCACACCTGTCACCTTATCTTGGCAAAGGAGAAATGCTCACTAACAAGGATGTAAACAAATGTCTGCACATAATAAGAGACATAAGCTTGTTGTGCGCATGGAACATTTCTGGGATCTTTTTTWTCATCTCATGTAACCGACACTTTACATGTTGCGTTTATATTTTTGTTCAGTAAACTTCAAGACTTTATTACATCCTCTCCTGAGGAGGAAGCACAGTACAGTATTCCACAGTAAGTTCATACGGGGTTTTCCAGTATTCTCCCATAGAGCCCATAAAGAGTAAGGTGTAGTATTTAAGTTAGCCTTGTATATTTGACTATCATCTCCTTCAAATTTACACAGTTGAAGCTTCATGTCGAGGTTGTCTTTGAGGTGTTAACTAATTACAGTTTTCTTGTAATATTGTTCAAGATATTGTTTCAAGATTTATTGTTGTTATCTAATAAATAGATTTGGCTACATTCAAGTGTGATTATCAAATCAAACTATACTACCCAAAAGCAACAACTGTTGCGCAGGCGCCAGTAGAGAAATGTACAATTTCAACACTTTGGTCCATTTCCTCAAAAGCGACATTGCCGCGACATCTTGGTCAGAAAGAATTTGCGGTGAGGGCAAAACAGAACTTTTTCATAACATAATATGAAGCCCAAACAGGAGACGAAATGATCAACCTGTTGCATTTAGATTCTCAAGTGAGAAAGATAGACGGCGTGGACTCGACTGAGACTGGTTATAACGCTGTAATGTTTTGTTTTCTAATCAAAATATTTCAAGCACATCAGAAAATAACGATTGTTCCAGCACCTACCAGATCATTATACATGTTGTTGGAAAATTGAGTCCTTTGCCACCGGAGTGATAACTTCTTTAATCCTGATGCATCAAATGTGTCGAACTTTTGTATTGAGTTTGTGGTCCCCGTTCAACAGCCGATTACGTTACCGCCTACCTACTTCCTGGTTTGTTGTTTTCTCCTTCAAAGTGAATCGCTTCGCTTTGACCCTGCTCGAATGTTTTGCTTCCACTTGCCTCCTCGTGAGGGCGTCAAAGCGCGGGGTTCTAACGTCCACCTGCAGCAAGTAAGAAAAAGTAGACCCAACTCAGGAGAATGTCGTTGATGCTGGTTGTCCCACACACTTTAACATCAGCATTCTTGATAATAGTTATGTGTTCATATGCTGGGGCCTGGAGATTACAGTAAAGAACATTTTCCTTTTTATCTGCAATTTATCTGTGTGCATGCACTGTAGAACATACAGCAGCAGGTGGATTGACATCTCACCCCTATCAGCTGGCATGCCCGTAGGGGGCACGTGCTCCATAAGATTTGTCCTGTTTCAAAAATAAAATATATACCGTATTTAAAAAATATATACATTTTTGTCTGTTTCTCTCAGGGTTTGGAACCAAAATATTTTTGGGGTTTTGTTCCACTGTTCCAACTAGCAAAAATAAAGTTCTGAACTGGTTCCCGAACCCCAAAAAAGTACTGGTTTATATCCTTCCTTTCTGTTCCTTTTTTAACCTGTGAAATCAACAGTTTTTACATTTAGTTCATTAAATTGCTTCACCAGTCAGTGAGGATAGAGCAGGCAAGCTAGTTGTTACATGCATAAACAAAAATGTTGTAGGTGTGGAGAGTGAGAAGAAAGCTTGAAGCTCTGGGCATCTTGTTATGACATGCATTAAATGAATTACAGTCAGTGGAGGAAAAAGTACTAAATTGCCATACTTGAGTAAAAGTAAAGATACCTTAATAGAAAATGACTCAAGTAAAAGTGAGTTACCCATTAAAATACTACTTGAGTAAAAGTCTAAAAGTATTTGTTTTTAAATATACTTAAGGATCAAAAGTAAATAGAATTGCTAAAATGTTCTTATGTATCAAAAGTTAAAGTATAAACCATTTCAAATTCCTTATATTATGCAAACCAGARGGCATAATTTTTTTATTGGCGGATAGCCAGGGGCACACTRCAACACTCAGACATAATTTACAAACGAAGCATTTGTGTTTAGTGAGTCCGCCAGATCAGAGGSAGTAGGGACGACCAGYGATGTTCTCTTGATAAGTGTGTGAATTGGACCATTTTCCTGTCAAAATGAGTACTTTTTTGGGTGTCAGGGAAAATGTATGGAGTAAAAAGTACATTATTTTCCAGTGAAGTAAAAGTTGGCAAAAATATGAATAGTAAGGTAAAGTACAAATACCCCCCAAAAAACTACTTAAACAAAAATACTTTTAAGTACTACTTAAGTACTTTACACCACTGATTACAGTGCATTCGGATAAGTATTCAGACCCCTTCACMTTTTCAACATTTTGTTACATTACAGCCCTATGGATTAAATAGTTTCCCCCCTAATCAAACGACACACAATACCCCATAATGACAGAGAAAAAAACGGATTTGTTGAAATTTTAGCAAATGTATAAAAATACTAAACTGAAATATCACATTTACTAAGTATTCAGACATTTTACTCAGTACTTTGTACCTTTAGAAGCTATTACAGCCTCGATTCTTCTTGGGTATGACACAAGCTTGGCACACCTGTATTTGGGGAGTTTCTCCCATTCTTCTCTGCAGATCCTCTCAAGCTCTGTCAGGTTGGATGGGGAGCGTCGCTGCACCGCTATTTTCAGGTCTCTCCAGAGATGTTCGATTGGGTTCAAGTCCGTGCTCTGCCTGAGCCACTCAAGGACATTCAGAGACTTGTCCCGAAGCCACTCGTCCTTTGCTCTGTTAATTTTTCCCTCGATCCTGACTACTCTCTCAGTCCCTGCCGCTGAAAAACATCCACACAGCATGATGCTGCAACCACCATGCTTCACCGTAGGGATAGTGCCAGGTTTCCTCCAGACGTGACGCTTAGCATTCAGGCCAAAGAGTTCAATCTTGGTTTCATCAGACCAGAGAATCTTGTTTATCATGGTCTGAGTCCTTTAGGTGCCTTTTGCAAACTCCAAGTGGGCTGTCATGTGCCTTTTACTGAGGAGTGGCTTCTGTCTACCCTCTACCATAAAGGCCTGATTTGTTGGAGTACTGCAGAGATGGTTGTCCTACTGGAAGGTTCTCCCTTCTCCACATAGGAACTCTGGAGCTCTGTCAGAGTGACCATCCGGTTCTTGGTCATCTCCCTGACCAAGGCCCTTCTTCCTTGATTGCTCAGTTTGGCCGGGCGGCCAGCTCTAGGAAGAGTATTGGTGGTTCCAAACTTCTATTTAAGAATGATGTTTTGGTACCCTTCCCTAGATCTGTGCCTTGACACAATCCTGTCTCAGAGCTCTATGGACAAGTCCTTTGACCTCATGGCTTGGTTTTTGTTCTGACATGCATTGTCAACTGTGGAACCTTCGACAGGTGTGTGCCTTTCCAAATCATGTCCAATCAATTGAATTTACCACAGGTGGACTCCAAGTTGTAGAAACATCTCAAGGATGATCAGTGGTAACAGGATGCACCCGAGCTTAATTTCGAGTGTCATAGCAAAGGGTCTGAATATTTATGTAAATAAGGTATTTGTTTTTTATTTCTAATACATTTACAAAATTTTCTAAAAACATGTTTTCACTTTCACTATGCGGTATTGTGTGTAGATTGATGAGAAAAAAGTGTAATCTATTTTAGAATTAGGCTGTAACGTAACAAAATATGGAAAAAGTGAAGGTCTGAATACTTTCCGAATGCACTGTAAGTCCACAGAATTATACCTTGGAGGAGCGGTTTCTATGGAGGAACTTTTAATGTCCTTTGAGCTAGCTAGCTAACAAGCTTGAGCTAGCTAGCCGACAAGCTTGTGTGTGCAGAGCGGCACCAMAATTAAAAACAGGGGTGGCAGGTAGCCTAGTGGTTAGAGCGTTGGACTAGTAACCGAAAGGTTGCAAGATCGAATCCCCGAGCTGACAAGGTAAAAAAATCTGTCCTTCTGAACAAGGTAGTTAACCCACTGTTCCTAGGCCGTTATTGAAAATAAGAATTTGTTCTTAACGGACTTGCCTAAAGGTCAAATTAAAAACATACATTTTTGTAGTTACGTGATACCTAGGCCTATAGTATCCTTAACTAGCATTGAAAAAGTTATTCCATTCTTCTATAGCTAATGAAAAATCTCTCCCTATCTTCTGAATCAAGCGTAAATGTAATGTCAGTGGCCTATGCTTCAGAGGGGTGAGGGGCAGGTAGCCTAAACACATACAGGCATAGATTTTCAGCTTGCAGGCAGAGACTGGAATACATTTTTGAGTGACAGAGTGATGGCTTTGCATAGGCGCTTTGTTTGCCTGGAATGTAAAATACAATTATTAACTGTTTGCCATACTTTTAAAATAAAGTTTCTGTTCCGGAACAGTATGGATCCCTTTCGTTCAAGGTTCCGTTTCTGTTCCTTGAATTAAACATTTCTATATTTTTCAGATTTTCAGTTCTGTTCCCTGAACTGGCTTCAACCCCTGGTTTCTCTGTAATACTACTAGCCACCTAGCAATTGTATGATATTAGCTTTAGCTAGCCTAGATAGGTTCCCAACCTCCAAACTAGCTACCAAGGAGCTATTTCAGGCCATCAATCAAGTTAGAGTAGCTAGCTTGTCTAACTATATTAGCTGGCAAGGTTGGTATATTTCAGAAAAGTAAGCAATTACTAAATGTACTAAATAAGACTCACATTCCTTTCAATCTTTTACCAAGATTTTTAGCAGATGCAGAGAAGCATATTTAGTCAAAAATAAAACAAAAACACCAGTCAGGAGTATACAGACAGCTCAAGAGGTATGCTTAGATATGCAGGTACATTTACATAATATATACTGTATATATATATATATCTTTTTTTTTATACATACAATTGATTATGTATAATGATAATCTAAAGCCATAATGATTATGGCTTTAGATTGCAGTTAAACACTTTCAGGTGTTTGAAAAAAAGCTAAATTCTCCAATTTACAGACAGGGGGGGGGGGCGGGGGCTAGCCCTCTGGACCACCCCCCAGTTATACCCACATATGTGCCCCCTCTGATTTTCTGGGGTGCATGACTCCTCCTAACATCCCAGTGATAAGGATGGATCTCACATGCTGAGATAGGCTACTATATCTGATGGCGGTTCAGACAAGCTTTTAGGTCGACAGTCTTGTGCTGGTACTGGTAGGCTGTTTGCTGTAAGCTTTTGATGCTTACAGACAAGTGTCAAGCTAAATCTCCTCATACAGCACATTATGTGATACCCTGTTAATGCTGAGTGMGTCTATGGAAAGCAATTATTGCATTTACATTTGTCATTTAGCAGAGGCTCTTATCTAGAGTGATTTTATAGTAGTCAGTGCATACATTTTTGCAATGCACTTTGTCATGATCGGCTTTTAAATTCCAAATGTAGTGTGTCAGTCAAGGTAAGGAATGGGGTGTGCGATGCACTGCATTCATCATTCCATATAGAATCATGTTGAATAGTTTGAGGCAGTGTAACATGTATACAAAATATTCTCAGACTAGCCAGAATATAACCTTGCAAACCTCCCTCTACAGCCAGCCATGTGTGCGTGATTGGACCCAGCCCAGTCGCGCCTGCWGTACCAGTCATGCTGATGCAGTATCACCCAGCCCATCTGCACTGCTAACCCTGACCAACCGYTTTTAACCATGTGTCTGCGTACCAAATGGCACTCTATTGCCTTAAGGCTCTGGTAAAAGGTAGTGCACTATGTAGGGAAAAGGGTGCCATTTGGAACAACCTCTCTGTGACAAGGCTGCAGGGAGTTCGCTACGATCCAATGGCGTCTGTTTACTGTAGAATAAGGTACAGCATAAATAACCATTCACAAAAAAATTGCTACCCTGCAGTTTGCTTTTGTTTGTACACAGGAACCAGGTAATTTAGAAAACAAATGTTTTATTTGTTTTGGTATGTATGTACATTCCACCGTTGTGAGGAAGGCAGGAGTGAAGGATTTAAATTATCTACACACAATAGATGTAGAGGAGAAAAAAGGACAGATTAAACAAAGTACAGGTAAATGTTTAAAACACTTCAGGTAATAAAATAGATGAGTCATTTTAAAAAGGGCCACTTATTATACATTTGAGAAATAACATCTTTCACAGGCTCAAAATCTAAATGTGAGGGTGCCTTTGCTTGACATGAATGGCCCATAATTCATTGTATACATAGAAAAGGTGATATTAAACAGATTGAAAAGGAAATAACTCTGTCCCATTGTCTATCCCTTTTCATTGACCTTGCTTGATGATGATATCTGACATGTCGTCCACCTTGATGAGCTCCAAATTCTGTTGAATGAAACAATGACTGAGTGAGTGCTGTGATTAACTCTTCCGTCACACTCAACCACCAAGTGAAAACAGTTGATACCGAAGACTATCTGAAATTAAAGACTCATTTCAAGTTTATTTGGCTGTGTTTACACAGGCAGCCCAATAATGATATTTGTTTGACCAATCAGATACTCTGAAAAAGATCTGATATGACCAATCACATGAGATTTTCATAAGACCAATTTAGTGAATATCAGAATTGGGTTGCCTGTGTAAACGCAGCCTCTTTGGCACAGCCAAMATCAATTAAAGTACACCATGATTCCTTGCACAAACCCTCTCAACTAATAAAACCTCAAAATAATTGGTTTGTTTGTTAATAATGTAGCTTTGTACAACTACATGTTATATGTCAACATAATAACCATGTCTAGAACCAACTTATTTTAGGAATGCTATGATGCTGGCAGTCAGAGGAGTAGCTACTCACCTTCTCATTGGCCAAGTGCAGCAGGGCGACGAACGCCAGGGGCACGGACAGGTTCTGAGCCATGTTGGGGGGCAAGCTTAAGTGACAGGAGAGGAAGGAGAAGACATGGAGTTTATTACATTATTTATCAGCATGTATGTCCTAACTACATCAATTTGAGCAAATGAATGTTTGGACCATCCAAAGGCCCTCAGTTGGCAGCAGTGTAAATCAATTATTCATGTCTATCTAGCTACCAGTTTAAGAAAAAAAAAGAAGCAAATCCACCACAATTTCCAAATTGTTCTCCAATGGCAGCTGAGAAAGAACACTAGAGCCATTTGAGAATGGGCCCAGTGCTGATATTAAGGCTTGGTACCTTTGACGCAGGGTCTGTGTGGTCTGGCTGAAGACCTTCTCCCCAGACACTTCTGAAGTCTCCACATTTTCAACCTCCTGCTGAGAACACAACACTGTTAATCACAAGGAAGCAGTCCTGGGTTCAAATACTTTATCTGAGCTTGATTGCGCCTGCCCGTTACAATCGTACCAATAGTAAAATGCAAACACTGCCCACCTGGCARTCCAGGCAGACTTAAGCAAACGCTTYAAGTATTTGAACGATTTTAAATAGTATTTGAACCCAGGTCTGTAAGGAAGAGGCACGGAGAAAAAAAAAAACAACATTTGCAGACCACAGAATACAATCAATGAGACCTGGGGGGGAAGAAACCTGGAAAGACTTAAAATTGACCTTGGCTGMTTTTTCCAGACTGTCAGTCAGAAGATTCCACATGGTGTTCTTGAGTCTCTTCATGTCCATCTTCTTGGCTGTCTTGGCGTAGTTTATCTCAATCTTGTTCACCTGAAATGAAAAGTAAAGCTAGGCTTAACATTTAAAGGGATAATTCAGCCAAATTAGAAAACGAGATGTTGGTTTCCTTGCCATGTAAGCAGTCTATGGACAAGGTAAGACAGCAAMACATGCTTTGGTCTTGTTTATCTGGCCACGGTCTTCAAAAACACACTTGCTTAACATTGGCTTCCCCTTCCCTCCAGTCTTACCCTGTATGGCTCTGGCACCAGGTCATCCTCCCCATAGGTGGACACMTCATCATGGTCTTGTGAGGAGGCGGGGTTACCATCCACAGAAGGCTGGGTGTCACCTGTACCCCCACTGAACCCTTCACCATCATCATCACTTTCACCACCCTTATATATATATATAGATTGACAGAGATGTAGAGAGATTACCCCATTATTTGAAGCAGCTACTAAACAATTGAGGGTCCAAAATGTGGCATTGATGAGAAAAAAAATATGCTGTTATAATGGCTACTTATTACAAGGTGAAAAAAAGGTATCCGAGGGAAATGAAACGTTGAAAAAGACAGTGTGAGATTGACAGTAGGGTGGTTTCAGACCTGCAGTCCGGGGCAGAAGTTGGCTGTGTCATTGGCATTGTTGTAGTCGTAGTCTCCGATGCCTTCCCCCAGCTCTCCAGACAACCTCTTCTGGCCCTCTTTACATAACTGACGTAGAACACACAAGTTAACTGACATAGAGCACATCACGTGTGTGAGTGGCATCACAATTCCCACTTCTAATTAGTCAATGTTTACCATCAAGGTTCCACATTAAATGTGTCATTTTCCCCTCCATTTGTGTGTGTGTGTGTGTGTGTGTGTGTAAGAACAGTGAGAGAAAGAGAATAGGATTGAGGGGGATAGGTCAGAGGGGTAATAAATAGGGCAGAGAGAAAAAGTGAGAGACGGCGTGCAAATCAAAGATGTTAATAGTACAATGGACAACATTGTAGCAGCATATCAGTTCCAGTCAGCTACGGCGATGAAGGTCTGATTGTATCCGGTGGCGGCTGCACATTGTTTTAGCACACCACTGTCCCTCTGTATCGCCATAGACACGCAGGACAGGGTCAACTGGTGTGCAGTACGTTTATTTCTAGGCTGTTTATTCCACGCTGGGTGTTGGGATGAAGAGAGTAAGGGAGACCTTACTGTGCTGGCGGGCTTAAGACTGAGTTGGGACAGGGTCTCAGGGGGGAACTGGAAGTCTGCAGCCAGAGTGGTCTTCTTGTTTCTTGTGCTGAGGGCTGACTTGGTGTTAGTGGTAGCGGCCTGGGAGAACAGAAAGGAACATAATAGACAGAAGTGAGAGAACTGTTTGAGTTCATATATGAATGGTTGGAAAACTCCATCAGCAACTAAAAATCACACTTCCTCTGTTGCAGTGGCTAACATGAAACTGCCTCACACACAGCCTGGGATTGTTAAAACACTTGACCCACGTATTAGCATCAAAACAAATTTACACAAGTGAATAATACAGTAATTGTCACAATGGCAATGCTTCAGAAAACTGGCACTTAGTGAGTGATGCTCTTGGTTACGGATCAAACAATGAGGATGAATTGAGAGGGATTGCATCAGCGAACTAGAGGGGCAACCAAGGGCTTACTCTAGTGGTGCGGAAGTAGGTGTCAAAGTTGACATCGTCATTAAAGTCGATTTCAAAAGCCTTCTTTGGCTTTCTCTTGCGACCCTCCTTCTCAGGCACGTTGTCCTCTAAACACACAYAGCGAGACAGAGAGCAAGAAGGGAAGAATTAAGATATATTTGGAGGGCAATGCTGTTAAGGGAATATCCCAAACATAGGTAAACAACATATACAACAACTCTGTGTACAACCACCACTCACTTTTGTGCAGAGG
Source organism: Salvelinus sp. IW2-2015 (assembly GCF_002910315.2). NCBI lineage: Eukaryota > Metazoa > Chordata > Actinopteri > Salmoniformes > Salmonidae > Salvelinus > Salvelinus sp. IW2-2015. The sequence continues at coordinate 31,476,472 of NC_036855.1, forward strand.
CTTGAAGCGCCAGTAGCCAGGGCCTGCCCAGGTAGCCATGGTCCTGGGGCTGAAGTAGGAGTACTCTCTGGGCTGGTCGGACAGCTGCAGACACATGGTGGCTATGTCCCCCTCTCCGATGGGAATCACATCCCTGTGAACAGWCATAACATCACWGAACCATGTTCAAATTCKTTTGAGATMAATTATAAAAAGACAAAACATCAGTTCTTATTAAGTCTAGGCCGAAAAAAAATAATGACCCAATTTTTGTGTAAAATAACGAATTGACTTACTAACACGTCATCAGTTCTGTAAGACAAATTACTTCTGCTCTGATAAGTAACTCAATTCTAAAGCTTTATGTCTGGACTGAAGTTAAGTAGCTCATAGTCAGTCGTAGATCTGTTTCTATCCAGAGTCAAATGGTMTCTCTTCCTTCATCCTGACATCTAAACTGGATATTTAAAAGGGGCAACTGTTTTTTCTTCGTATAAATGAATGATATACACRGAGTGCACAAAACATTAGGAACACTTGCTCTTTTCATGACAGACYGACCAGGTGAAAGCTATGATCCATTATRGATGGATCTYTACAGCACTTTGAGATATCAGCTGATGTAAGAAGGGCTATATAAATAKATTTGATTTGATTGATGTCACTTGTTAAATCCACTTCAAATCAGTGTAGATGAAGGGGAGGAGACGGGTCAACAACAAAAAAGTTCAGCCTTGAGACATGGATTGTGTGTGTGCCATTCAGAGGGTGAATGGGCAAGACAAAATATTTAAGTGCCTTTGAACAGGGTCAGTAGTAGGTTCCAGGCGCACCGGTTTGTGTCAAGAACTGCAAAGTTGTTTTCAAAGCAGTTTTCATGCTCAACAGTTTTCAGTGTGTATCAAGAATGGTCCCACCACCCCAAGGACATCCAGACAACTTAACACAACTGTGGGAAGCATTGGAGTCAACATGGGCCAGCATCCCTGTGGAACGCTTTCGACACCTCGTAGAGTCCATGCCCCGACCAATTGAGGCTGTTCTGAGGGAAGGTGGGGGGCTGCAACTCAATATTAGGAAGGTGTTCCTAATGCTTTGTACACCCAGTGTATACCCATTGATTCTTGAAGAACGTAACTTAATAAATGCCTCATGAGCTAAGTTCAACTGTCATAGCCCATCAGAACATTAAATATACGCTTGTTTAACTCCAATGTCTGTAAACAAAATAGCCTCAAAACATGGTTAAAACAAATGTTTCTGGTCAGTCCCTGCATCCATAGCTCTCTCTATGAATTTCAGAGTGGTTCCATTTCTCCAGCCTCATCCCTCAGCTTTTTGTTATCGTTTCAACTGCTGATAGACGCTTTACTGGGTCTGAGTGTGTTACTGTCATAAAAAATGTTTTAACACTCAGGAGATCATGGTAAAAACTCAAGACAGATCAAAGTCACTTCAAGCTACCTGACCCATTTAGAAATGGAATACCCCTTGGTGCCTCATGAAACATCCCTGGGATCCTCTACAGGGATAGACACGCAGAGTACCAAAACAAATTCAAAAATACTCAGTACATTACCCCTAGGTTGTTAACACCCTGTAAAAAAAAAAAAAAAAAAAAAACTCAATATCCTCACCTTCCTCTCCCGGGCCCTCCAGCCTCACAGCGATCCTTGTGTTCCTTGGAGCCTTCGCCACCATGGTCCCCCTGACCCTCCTCATAGTCTCCATCAAAATCATCCCCAAAGTCCTGACACTCCTCCTCGTCTGCCTCCGCGTTCACGTCAAACACGTGATCCCCCTGCTTTATCTTCTCCAGCATCTGGTTCATGGTCTGTATAGGACAAGAGTTTATATAGAGACTGTGGTTAAGATACTCTGAAGCTGTATAGCTACCATTTCAAACTATACATCCAATCTGACCATCTGTATCATTTCCAAACAATAATAAAGACATGTGTGTCCCTATTCCCTATATAGTGCACCCTATATAGTGCACCCTATACAGTGCTCTATAGGCCTTGGTCAAAAGTGGTGCACCATATAGGGAAAAGGATGCCATTTGAGACACAGGCTSTGTATATTGCCAGTGTATATGTTGCTCTGACCTGGTCAGGGTTCCAGCTGGTGAAAGAGAAGTCTGCCAGGGAAGGGCAGATAGAGCTCTTCTCCTGGATCCGCTGGAGACCACCTGTCAATCACACAATCAACATCTTTACATGCTTGATACTATTATCGGAACATGTAGGCCAACTGCCAATACTCAATGATCAGTAGAACCAGARGTGTCTGCTAAAATCAAGAGATACTATGCTAGTCCATTAGGGGTTAGTACAGAACAAAAACAGCCCAGGGGCTGTATTTATCATGCATCTAAGATTAGAAGTGCTGATGATATCAGGCTCCCCTTATTCATATAATATTATTTAAAAGGAAAAACTGATCCTAAATCAGCACTTCTACCCTGAGYCGCTTGCTACATATGGCTCAAAGTGTGATGACACGGTCAGTGTTACCTGTGAAGGGCGTTGCAGGGACGTGCTGCGGTGGAGGCTGGGAGTAAGAGGAGCTGGAGTGCAGCAGGGTCATGTGGGAGGGAAAGAGGAGCTCACAGCGACTGTCCTCACTGAACAACACTGACAGGAAGACGCCTGCCGTGCTGCTCTCATCGAAGGACGACGCCATGCGCTGGAACATGGGGTCCACCTGGAGTTGGAGGGACAATAACAAGGAGGGGGATAATATGTGTGAGTTTACCATGAATGAGCTTTGTAGAAACTCACACAACCCAGGCTGGATCCATACTCTCAGGAAATATGATAATAAGTCCTCACATTAAATCAAGGCATTCCTAATCAATTCCATCTCTATTCAGTGTCTGGCTATCAGTCTCAAAGATTTCCAGGTGAATCCACAAGTGTAGCCTGGGGTGAATCCACAAGTGTAGCCTGGGTTGCATCCCAAAGAGCACCCTATTCCGTAAATAGTGCACTACTGTTGACCAGATCCTTCCCTATATTGCGGGTGTAGCATTTCGCTACACCAGCAATATATGTGTATGTGACCAATCAAATTTGATATAGGGAAGAGGGTGCCATTTGGGACCTCAAGCACTGTTTGGCTACCAGTCTCGAAGATTTCCAACTGAATACACAATGAACACAACAAACACAGGCATAGCCTGGTCCTTTAACTCAGGCCAGTCCTGGAGCAGGAAACCATCCCTTACCTCACACTTCATCTCAGACTCAGAGCTGTTGATGTTGCTCAGGTTCTGCTCCACAGTCTTCTTGGGAGGCCTCTTCTTCTTCACCACCTGCTTAGCAGCCAGCTCACCTTCAGCCCCCTCCTCCATCTCTCCTCCTACCCCTGCTCCATGCTCTATACACAGACAGGCACACAGACAGACAAGGTTCAAACAGAAGCTGTTGATCTTTTATTAAATTACAGAAAGTCAGTGTTGCACCCTATTCCCTATATAGTGCACTATCCTATGGACCCTGGTTAAATGTAGTGCACTATAGGMGGAATAGTTTGTCATTTGGGAAAAACGGGACAGTTTATAGATGTTATAGTTAAGAGGCGCTCACCTTCCCCAGGCTTGGTCTCAGCACCCAGTCCTCCCAGCACCTTGTAGGCATCAGCATGGACAGCATCCACTCTGACCGCGTAAATCTTGGTGCTGGCGTCCAAGGTACCRGCTGCCACCTTGGCAGGGACAGAGAGAAACAGTATMAGATGGTTGCRCTCTCATACAYCCAACAGACGCTAGGCCAGTAAAGTGAAATMAATAGTCTATCATAAGCTTCATTATTTTGGAGTAGGCTTATAAAAACAATGAATAAGTGGTTGGGCTATAAGTGCATTTCTTCTCCCTCCATTACCAGATTATACTTTCATCTCCTCAACAGTAGCACAAATCTGAAGAAAGTCTTGTGTAAAGAGGAAATTCAAAGAGACAAACAAACAGAAACTACAACAATGGAATAATTTGTGTCTAAAGCCATACCTTGAAATTTGTGAGCTCAGAATCCTTCTGTTTGAGGATGTCAGCCATGTAGTCAATCAGGTGGAGACCAAAGGCATTCTTGGTGGTAATTTTCTACAAAAATAGAACAACAACAAGGCTTTGTACATCTGAGATGCCAGTTTCTAATAACTTGCATGGTTGGAGATATGATGCAATAAGAAATTAGGAGGGAGAGCAACAACATTTCCTTGGGATGGATTCTACCCCTCTTAGAAGTGGCTGTTAAAGATAGTAAATATGTGAATGGACATTCTGCTTACATTTTCAGTGGAGAGTTTGATGCAGGTGGAGTAATGCTCTGAGATCTGTGCATTTGACAGTTTAGGCACAGCGGCAGGGGTCCCGGTGGTGCTGAATACAAACACAGATTGTATCTTATACAAAGGTCTAAAAATCAATATGATACCTGTCAAGATTTCGTTAACTTGATTACTAGCAAAAATAGGGTTTGGGGTGCCCTACCTATGAGAGGTAGATTCATTAAATGAAGAGTCAGCGGCGGCTTGCAGATCAATGACCCGGGATCTGCGCCTCTGACGCCGCTCCAGCTCATCATCGTTGCCGGGGAAAGATGCGAGGAGCGGTGTGCTGATGGCGGCAGGAGAGGCGCCCTTGTGCTTCAGGGACGGTGAGGCCCACTGACGCACCCGGGAGATAGGTGTGGAGGATGCGCTCATCGTGACTGACCGGGGGAGAAACAGACACAGTGATGCACAGTTCTCTATTCCTCTCTGCTTCCAAAAGTTGCATTTAGACAAGTTATACTGTAACTAGCTACCGTTGCCATTATCTGTTAAATCCAACAGTTGGATATAGGAACCTAYCTAACACTACACAGGCAAAGAAGGCTTGATTTGACAATCAGATCAGTAATAACATTTTGTTMTTGGCAAGTAACCGTAGCTAGTTAGCAGGGCTGCACAAGCTAAATCCAGCCTAGCTAGCTAATGTTAGCTTGATAGAGCAAGGTATCGTTTGTTATTGTTGTTACGGTTAGCAGTGATACCATCGTTAACTAACCAACGATGTAGCTTAAAGACATGACACGCTGGATTAGTTTGCTAAATTGCTATAGGTATCTGACATCAGTGAGTGAACTAGCTAACGTTAGCTAACTTGCTATCCTACAGAACATGTTTAGCTTACGCTAGCTAGCTACGAATGRTGGATGAAAACAAAAAAGCTGTAGATCGATTTCATACATTACCTCGATTATATCCAACAGTGAACGTATCTTTCTTTATATAAAGATGAAACTGCCTAAATTAACATGAAGCGTGTTTTACTTTGTACTGATGCACTTTTCTTCCTGATAACATTTGAATTTTTGCGCCGAACGGTTTACGTAACGAGAGTATGCGTCACCACGTGGAATCAAAAAACGTAAACACTCAACTCCGCCCATACCCACAACCCCAACCCCTCATTCTCCCATCCATCCATCCCCTCCCTCCCACCAAGGCATCTATAAAAGTAAGTTAAATAGGAATGAAAAACAGAAACAAACAGTAATAGAAACAAAAACAATGGGGGAAAAAGTTAAATAAAYATGCTTATCTGCACAAATGGCCACTAGAACAGACATTACTGCTTACCAAACTATGCAAGTTACACTAAGTAAAAGACAGGCACTCCATGTATTGTATTAATGGTGACCAGGTTAAGCCAACTCTACGGCATGAGAGGACCTTAGTGAGAAAGTTCTAATCGCAGCACAAAAGGCTTATAGGGCGYTATGAGCCACAGTCTAGGGGATTCCTGTCTTTTTTAAGCAAAACCGAAATAGTTGCCTGGGTAAGTGTCTGTGACAGTTTCTGACTAGAAAGGATTTCATTGTACATTGAGCTGAGGATAGGGGATAATTTAGAGGAGAATGCTATATAAAATGTAATAGGGAAGCCATCAGACCCAGGGGCTTTACCGCTCTGCATGGACTGAATTGCCAGAGTAGCTTAATCATCACTTATTGAGGCATCCATGTTGGTTTGTTCATCTGTGCGACGCAGTGCGACACAAACAACAACACAGAGTTACACATGGAACAGTCAATAACACAATATGGTTCTGCTATCGTCCGAGATCCCTAAAAATTGGAAAGCTGCCGCGGTCATCCRCCTCTTCAAAGGGGGTGACACTCGAGACCCAAACTGTTACTGACCTACAGTTGAAGTCGGAAGTTTACATACACCTTAGTCAAATACATTTCAACTCCGTTTTTCACAATTCCTAACGTTTAATCCGAGTAAAAATTCCCTGTCTTAGGTCAGTTAGGAWCACCAGTTTATTTTAAGAATTTGAAATGTCAGAATAATAGTAGAGAGAATMATTTATTTCAGCTTTCATTTCTTTCATCACATTCCCAGTGGGTCAGAYGTTTACATACGCTCAATTAGTATTTGGTAGCATTGCCTTTAAATTGTTTCACTTGGGTCAAACGTTTTGGGTAGCCTTCCACAAGCTTCCCACAATAAGTTGGGTGAATTTTGGCCCATTCCTCCTGACAGAGCTGGTGTAACTGAGTCAGGTTTGTAGGCCTCCTTGCTCGCACACACTTTTTCAGTACTGCCCTCAAATCTTCTATAGGATTGAGGTCAGGGCTTTGTGATGGCCACTCCAATACCTTGACTTTGTTGTCCTGAAGCCATTTTGCCACAACTTTGGAAGTATGCTTGAGGTCACTGTCCATTTGGAAGACCCATGTGACCAAGCTTAACTTCTTGACTGATGTCTTGAGATGTTGCTTCAATATATCAACATAATTTCCTCCTCATGTTGCATCTATTTTGTGAAGTGCACCAGTCCCTCCTGCAGCAAAGCACCCCCAACAACATGATGCTGCCACCCCCGTGCTTCATGGTTGGGATGTGTTCTTCGGCTTGCAAGCATCCCCCTTTTTCCTCCAAACATACGATGTCATTATGCCAAACAGTTCTATTTTTTCATCAGACCAGAAGACATTTCTCCAAACAGTACGATCTTTGTCCCCATGTGCAGTTGCAAACTGTAGTCTGGATTTTTATGGAGGTTTGGAGCAGTGGCTTCTTCCTTGTTGAGCGGCCTTCAGGTTATGTTGATATAGGACTCGTTTACTGTGGATATAGATACTTTTGTACCCGTTTCCTCCAGAATCTTCACAAGGCCTTTGCTGTGTCTTCGGATTGATTTGCACTTTTCGCACCAAGTACTTCATCTCTAGGAGACAGAACGCGTCTCCTTCCTGGGCGTATAACGGCTGCGTGGTCCATGCGTGGTCCCAGCCCATGAGAAGCTTCTAAAGCCATGACATCATTTTCTGGAATTTTCCAAGCTGTTTAAGGCACAGTCAACTTAGTGTATGTACACTTCTGACCCACTGGAATTGTGAATCAGTGAATTAAAGTGAAAAATGTCCTAATCGACTTACCAAACTATAGTTTGTAACAAGAAATTGGTGGAGTGGTTGAAAAACAAGTTTTAATGACTCCAACCTATGTGTATAAAACTTCCGACTTCAACTGTAGGTCAGTGGATAATGACTCACTTAGCCAGCACAGTCTGTTCAGATTTAATGATAGCCGCCATTACTGTGGCTAGTTCGGAGGATCAGAGTCCGTGTCAGGTGAGCCCGAAGCTTCAGCAGAGACTGCTCCTTTGTGGCCCCGTCTCATTGTTGTCTCGACATTTTCGATTAAAAGGCCAAAAATTTCAGATTAGTAAATTGGGTTTATTCCAATTGAAATGTTACAAAATTAACACGTGGGGAGGTGTTGGTCAAGTATTAATATTAAATTGTTTGCCCTGGATCAGAGCACCGAGAAAACGCGGCTTCACATGTTGATGCTCACCAGCGTCCCCGTCAACAACCATTTCTACAGTAACATCTGTTATTCCCAATATCTATTTTGCCYTCTCCACAATAACCTTCAACCTGGCATTTCTGCTTTCCACAACCRGAGTCMTATTGATAACCTTACCAATAAAAGTTATGAAGTCAACTTTATGCATTATCAAAGTGTCCTTTGAAACCGCACCTTCATGAGCACAAGATTTCTGAACAGGCCTCGAAACTATGCCAGGACCATCAGAAGCACCACCCCCGACAGTAGGTCCACTTACTACAGGTACATCTATGTAAGCTCCTCGCTCCCTGCAAACTCCTGAGAACTTCCTTTGTCTGTCACCTAAGGACATCCTTTGCTTTCCCACATCGTCTGGTGTTGCCTTCTTTTGACTTGAATTCTATGGTTGAGAGAGCTGGTTAAGTTTTCCTTTTTCATTGGCAATCTGAAGGGCTGCTGTGTTTAGGAAAAAGGCAACAAATCCTCATAAAAAGTTGTGAATGGATGAAAACCTTGAGATATCACAAATAAAAAGGGASACTTTACAGTTCTCTAAAGGAAGAGGACTAAAACATTTCCCATTGGTCAATGGGAGGGGCAGGTCCATCCTGGCTGTTCTTAATGTTCTTAAAGTGGAAGTTGACCTAAAATGAAAACATTTCCCAAGTGATTCCATACATTGAAACTAGTTAGGTGGAATTAGCCTTTTCRCCCTCTCTCTCCCTTTAGTCTAGAACTGGAAAGCTGCAAAAACAGYGTCACGTGACTCGTGACGTTTCTTTGTGCACTGCTAGCTCTGCTCCATTGTCAGTCAAAGAGTGATTGGAAAATATGCTAATTAGAGCCAAATTCTTTGTGTTAATGGCGTARGGCCAAATTCGCTATTTTAATCAAAAGTACTATAGGTCAGGATTTTTTTATCTTTTCCACATAAAACAAATGCAATTATTTTATAACATAATTTTATGTGGCCAACCGCAACAACAGCAGAGATATGTAACAACTGTGCATGTGCAAGCTCGTGGGGAAATCCCTTTACGTAAAAAACTGCACGTAAGGCCCTTATTCGAACCATAGGTCGGCTGACGTTGACGGCAAGTCAGAGGAAAWGGCYACTGTGCTTGAATTACGAAAGTGCGGCAAGTGAGATGTGTGATAATGAATGGAAAATAGTGAAATCAAAGAATGGAACAAAACAAGCAAAAGTTGTAGTAGAAGACAAGGGTCGGTCCAATAATGCATTTCTTATTGGGGTGCGTTTTTTGGACAAGGAGATTCAATTGGGAAATYCATTTGTAATATCGAGGACTGTGAAGAAAGCAGTGGGAAAGGTGGATTCAATCAAGGTGACGGGCTTGTTTTGGTTAATTGTGTTGATGAAGAACAGAAGAAGCGTGCACTGGATCTGGCAAAATTGTTCACGTCAGAAATAACATGTATTGATTTTCGGAGCAGGGTGCCTGCTAAAGCAGTTATAGCTGGAGTCTCGTTGGATATAGATGATGAGAACCTTAATCAGAAAATCCCATTAGTGGTTAGTGTACGTGACTGTATAGCAAATGGAAGAAAGGAGAAAAGCATGTCGATATTATTGTTGTTTGAAGAGACTCTACCTGTGAGGTATGTGGTGAGAGCATTTGTGTCCAAACCATTACAGTGTGGAAATTTTAAAGGATATGGTCACATGTCAAATGTTTGCAGACGGGAGAAGTATAATATTGAAGAATCTGTGAATGGAAAATTTTGCAACTGTGGTGGGGATCATCCTTCGGACTTCCTTGAGTGCCCTGTTAGGGTGAAGGAGGTCGAGGTGTCAAGGATCAGGGCCACACAGTGGATCTCTTATGTGGAGGCGGTGAAGAGAGTTGAAGGGGCAAGAGGCAACAGTGTTGAAGATATGGTGGTGGATGCATTGCAACCAGTTGATAGTGTTTTAAGTCAATCGGGTGATCTGGATACACTCATTACTTATTGAAAACATATAAATATTTTTTTACACTCATTGTGAAGGTGGATTTTGTGGCATTTATAGCCACAGTGATTCATTGTACAGCACAAGTGTCTAAGTCAAAGAATCTGGATATCATTATATCTGCAGCCGAGAAGTTTTTMGGGCCCCAAGACCTCACGGCAGAAGCACTACAAGGACTTTTGTRAATAGGAAATGGCTTCTGAGACTATTTTGGGACCTGATTAGAATGAGGTTTTTACAGAAAAGCAGGTTGATTTAATAWTTTTTTTATATGWTTTATTTTTACCCAAATGTTTTTTCCTTTTTTGGGATCCTTATTATCCACCCGCACAGTAGGTGGTGGAATGCACATTTAATTGTTGCGAACGCCAAGAAGAAGGSCCTTATTCACAATCGCAGATGCACATTTCTTTCGGGGGATAACTGAAGACAGTAGCCTAGTGTTTCAGATTAGTAACACTAGGCAATATTTGCCAGTGATAAAGAAAACTACTGGAGGGGCGCCGATGGTGTCGTCGAACCGTATTTGAGCCTGAGTATTCTGATAAAGAATTTAGGCAAATTGAGCCTCAGATGGCAGCCACTGCTGTAGCCACCGAGACCCCAGCCCCAGGATGAACACAGATCGGTGGTGCAGTTGTGCTAACTGGGCTCCAATACCGACAGAGAATTTAATTACATGACAGGAACTTATTGATGATGAAGAGCAGTTTGTTTGCTTTCACGACCACAGGGATTTGCCCACATCAACTCTGGTGTCCTGTAAAYAAAATTCTGTATCCCAAAAAGAAATTGGAGACTTTACCCAATTCCACCTGGGCCAAATGGACAATTATCAGACGACTAAGTATCTGAACTTTACTTTATTGAATGATCGCTTATCATAAACCTCCATGAGCTGGACCGTTGTGGGTTTATGTTTTTAGATTAGCCCAAACACTGCCCTGATATGTTTTTGGCATATTTTACTTCAGTAGGATATAGAAAACATAGGCCTACACACTGAACTTGAAATAACAGCAAAATCTAATAACAGAAAATAAGAACCTTATATTGTCAAAAAATAAAATGTAAATCTGCTGCTCCAGATTCTCAAATCTMTAATCTACACTGAACAAAATAAAAACGCAACTAAAATAATCCCATAATTTTTCCACCAAAAGTATTTATCTGAAATTTTGTTTACATCCCTGTTATTGAGCATTTCTCCTTTGTCAAGATCATGTATCCACTTGACAGGTGTGGCATATCAAGAAGCTGATTAAATAGCATGATCATTACACAGTTGTAATAAAGGCTACTAAAATGTCACACAACACAATGCCACAGATGTCTCAAGTTTTGAGGAAGRGTGCAATTGGCATGCTAACTGCAGAAATATCCACCAGAGCTGTTGCCAGAGAATTMAATGTTAATTTGTTTACCATAAGCRGCATCCAATGTCGTTAGATAATTTGGTAGTACATCCAACCTGCTACACAACCCCAGACCACGTGTAACCAAGCCAGCACAGGACCTCTATATCCGGCTTCTTCACCTGTGGGATCGTCTGTGACCAGCCACCCGGACAGCTGATGAAGCTGTGGGTTTGCACAACTGAAGAATTTCTGCACAAACTGTCAGAAACAGTCTCAGGGAAGCTTARCTGCGTGCTCAATGTCCTCACCAGGGTTTTGACCTGACTGCAGTACGGCGTCGTAACCGACTTCAGTGGGAAAATTCTCACCTTCGTTGGCCACTGGCATGCTAGAGAAGTGTGGTCTTCACGGATGAATCCTAGTTTCAACTATACCGGGCAGATGGCAGCGTGTATGGCGTTATGTGAGCAAGTGGTTTGCTGATGTCAACGTTGTGAACAGAGTGCCCCATGGTGGGGTTATGGTATGGGCAGGCATAAGCTATGGACAACGAAGACAAATGCATTTTATCTATGGCAATTTGAATGCACAGAGATACCGTGACGAGATCCTGAGGCCAATTTTCGGGCCTTCATCCGCTGCCATCACCTCATGTTTCAGCATGATAATGCACGGCCCTATGTCGCAAAGATCTGTACACAATTCCTGGAAGCTGAAAATGTTCCAGTTCTTCCATGGCCTGCATACTCACCAGACATGTTTGGGATGCTCTGGATCGATGTGTACGATAGCATGTTCCAGTTCCTGACAATTTCCAGCAACTTCYCACAGCCATTGAAGAGTGGAACAACATTCCACAGACCACAATCAACAGCTTGATCAACTTTATGCGCTGCATAAGGCAAATGGCGGTCACACCAGARACTGACTGGTTTTCTGATACACACCCCTACCTTTTCTTTTAAGGTATCTGTGACAAACAGATGCATATCTGTATTTCCAGTCATGTGAAATCCATAGATTAGGGCCAAATTAATTCATTTCAATTGACTGATTTCCTTAACAAGTGAAACGAAAGGGAGATACCTAGTCAGTTATATATTAACTGTAACTTGGTGAAATCTTTGAAATTGTTGCATTTATTTTTATGTTCAGTGTATAATTGTCATTCCAGACAGTTCTTATACCTCATAATTTTGGAGTGGGTCCTCCGCGGTGAGACACTGGGTCTAGGAGTCAGGATTATTTCCCCATCCTACATGGTAAACACCATCTGAGCCAAATATCCATCARCTACAKTGGTTTTCAGGAAGTGGAAGACTCCCAGCACTTGTGAATAGTKAAAGTTACAGATTTWTGCTGCTTCCAGCCTGTGATGTGTCAGTTTAGGTACTGCGACTGCAAAAAWAATTAATTCAGAGTGCAGTTAGACATGTTTACATGGCAGACACACACACTTATTCTCAAATTACAGTTAGTTTATGTTGTAACAGGAAAGGTGGTTCTTTATATTATGATAGACATAATGTATTCAAAGTGTGATGTACAGGTGTGATACAGTGCCTTCAGAAAGTATTCACACCCCTTGACTTTAAAAAAATGTGTTACAGCCTGAATTTAAAATGGACTAAATTGAGATTTTGTGTCACTGGCCTACACACAATACCCCATAATGTCAAAATGGAGTTACGTTTATTTGACAAATTCATATAAAAAWATATATAAGTATTCAACCCCTTTATTATGGCAWGCCTAAATAWATTCAAGAGTAAAGATGTGCTTAACACATAGTATAAAAATATTTTTTCATGTGCTTTATGCTATTTACCTCATGACTCCTGCGGGCTTTGTTGACTATGAACTTGCTTGTTTACCCGACCGTGGGACAGACTATGTTTGTTCCCACACTCGGGACTCTTCTCTATTGGTTTCACGGACACTTGGCCTCTCATCCTATTCTAACCACCTCTCGCCGGCTTTGCATTCATGTTACCTGATGAAATTGCTGTACAATATGATCTTGTTGCCATCTAATGCACATTCAAATGTCATAAATCAACACTGCAGAGCTCTACCTGTCCTCTGCCGTGCCCTGATTGTTTTACTGCTGATGATACCTGTAGCTCAGGACCTGAAGCAAGGATATACATATTCTTGATACCATTTGAAAGGAAACACTTTGAAGTTTGTGGAAATGTGAAATTAATGTAGGAGAATATAACACATTAGATCTGGTAAGAACTAATAGAAAAAATGTTTTTTTTTGTAATTCTTTTGTGCCATTATCTTTGAAATTCAAGAGTAAGGCATAATATATTATTCCAGTACAGGCACATTATTAGACTTTGGCCACTAGATGGCAGCAGTATATGTGCAAAGTTTGACTGATCCAATGAACCATTACAAAATTTGGAACATATATGCATCAAGATCGCATAAATGTGCCTAATTGGTTTATTCATACATTTAAGTTTATAACTGTGCACTCTCCTCAAACAATAGCATGGTATTCTTTTACTGTAATAGCTACTGTAAATTGGACAGTGCAGTTAGATTAACAAGAATTTAAGCTTTCTGCCCATATCAGATATGTCTATGTCCTGGGAATTTTTCTTGTTTCTTACAACCTCATGCTAATCACATTAGCATACACTTTTTTTTTCTCCGTCCAAGATGGCATAGCAGTTAGACGTCTTTTTGTCCTCGTCTTGTCCCGTATATATATATATATATATATATATTTACACCTTTCTTCGCATTTTTTTATATATTTTATTTTCCAAAAACTACTTCAAAACACTTTCCTGCAACCCACCTCACCAATTAAAAAAAAATATATATATTATTATTTACCTCAAATCTGAAATCCACAATTGAAGCTAGCCAGAAGCTAGCCAGTTTACTGTAACGTTAGTATTTCAGCTAACCACGGTTTGTGGTCATCAGCTATTCCTTTAGCTCGAAAATCTATCGCCACTTTTGTACAACGCAACTCAGACCAGAAAATACCGGACCTATTTTTCCTCATATCCCCGGATTTCAACCACAAGCTCTGGACATTTACACCTGTATTTCGCAGCTAGTTAGCTGCTACCGTGTGTCTATTGGCTTATGCCGATCCCGGAGCATTCATCAATTATTCCGGAGCTAGCCAGCTGAAGAGTTCCATCAGCCACTCCTGGGCTACAATCACCTATCCGGACCCGTTTTACTGCATGCGGAGCCCCACCGGGCCTTCACGACTGGACTACTGACGTTATCTGCCCGAGGGAGTTATCCAACTGGCACCTCCGTGCGACGTTACTGAAGCCAATCTGCGGCCCGCTAATCGTTAGCTGTCTTATCGGCTGCTATCTGAATAAGTCTATCGGACAATTATTTTTAAATATTTTATTTTTATTATTTCTTTTTTTTTTCTTGGGTCACTATAACTATCTTATTTTGCCAATTGGATTGATCCCCTCTACCACACGGAACCCCACTAATCTACGACGGAAACGCACGAGGTGGCTAAAAACAGACCTCCATCCTATGCTACTTGCTACCGATGGCCGGCTAGCTGTCTGAATGCCGTGACCCCAACCAACCTCTACTCACTGGACCCTTATGATCACTCGACTAAGCATGCCTCTCCTTAATGTCAATATGCCTTGTCCATTGCTTTTCTGGTTAGTGTTTATTGGCTTATTTCACTGTAGATCTTCTAGCCCTGCTCACTATACCTTATCCAACCTTTCAGTTCACCACCACGCATGCGATGACATCACCTGGTTTCAATGATGTTTCTAGAGACAATATCTCTCTCATCATCACTCAATACAAGGTTTACTCACTGTATTCACATCCTACCATACCTTTGTCTGTACATTATACCTTAACTATTTTATCACCCCAGAAACGTCCTTTTACTCTCTGTTCTAGACGACCAATTCTCATAGTTTTAGCCGTACTCTTATCCTACTCCTCCTCTGTTCCTCTGGTGATGTAGAGGTGAATCCAGGCCCTGCAGTGCCTAGCTCCACTCCTATTCCCCAGGCGCTCTCTTTTGATGACTTCTGTAACCGTAATAGCTTGGTTTCATGCATGTTAACATTAGAAGCCTCCAGTTTGTTTTATTCACTCCTTTAGCACACTCTGCAAACCCGGATGTTCTAGCCGTGTCTGAATCCTGGCTTAGGAAGACCACCAAAAATTTCTGAAATGTTCATCCCTAACTACAACATTTTCAGACAAGATAGAACGGCCAAAGGGGCGGTGTTGCAATCTACTGCAAAGATAGTAGGACAGACTCTGCAGGCTATCCAGGTCTGTACCCAAACAATTTGAACTTCTACTTTTAAAAATCCAACTCTCTAAAAACAAGTCTCACCGTTGCAGCCTGCTATAGACCACCCTCTGCCCCCAGCTGTGCTCTGGACACATATGTGAACTGATTGCCCCATCTATCTTCAGAGCTCGTGCTGCTAGCGACCTAACTGGAACATGCTTAACACCCAGCCATCTCATCTAAGCTTGATGCCTCAATCTCACACAAATTATCAATGAACCTACCAGGTACCACCCCAAAGCCGTAAACACGGGCACCATCATAGATATCATCTAACCAACTTGCCCTCTAAATACACCTCTGCTGTTTTCAACCAAGATCTCAGCGGTCACTGCCTCATTGCCTGCATCCGTAATGGGTCAGCGGTCAAACGACCTCCACTCATCACTGTCAAACGCTCCCTGAAACACTTCAGCGAGCAGGCCTTTCTAATCGACCTGGCCAGGGTATCCTGGAAGGATATTGATCTCATCCCGTCAGTAGAGGATGCCTGGTTATTTTTTTAGAATGCCTTCCTCACCATCTTAATAAGCATGCCCCTTCAAGAAATTTAGAACAGGACAGATATAGCCTTGGTTCTCTCCAGACCTGACTGCCCTTAACCAACACAAAAACATCCTATGGTTCTGCATTAGCATCGAACAGCCCCGTGATATGCAACTTTTCAGGGAAGCTAGAAACCAATATACACAGGCAGTTAGAAAAGCAAGGCTAGCTTTTTCAAGCAGAATGTGCTTCCTGCAACACAAATTCAAAAAGTTCTGGGACACTGTAAAGTCCATGGAGAATAAGAACATCTCCTCCCAGCTGCCCCATGCACTGAAGATCGGAAACACTGTCACACCGATAAATCCACTATAATTGAGAATTTCAATAAGCATTTTTCTACGGCTGGCCATGCTTTCCACCTGGCTAACTCCCGGTCAACAGCACTGCACCCCACACAGCAACTCGCCAAGCTTCCACATTTCCTCTTCTCCAATTCAGTCAGCTGATGTTCTGAAAGAGCTGCAAAATCTGGACCCTAAAATAGCCGGGCTAGATAATCGGAACCCTTTCTTTCTAAAATTATCTGATGAAATTGTTGCCACCCCTATTACTAGCCTGGTCAACCTCTCTTTCGTGTCGTCTGAGATTCCCAAAGATTGGAAAGCAGCTGCGGTCATCCCCCTCTTCAAAGGGGGGGACACTCTTGACCCAAACTGCTACAGACCTATATCTATCCTACCCTGCCTTTCTAAGGTCTTCGAAAGCCAAGTCAACAAACAGATTACCGACCATTTCGAATCCCACCATACCTTATCCACTATGCAATCTGGTTTCAGAGCTGGTCATGGGTGCACCTCAGCCACGCTCAAGGTCCTAAACGATATCTTAACCGCCATCGATAAGAAACAATACTGAGCAGCCGTATTCATTGACCTGGCCAAGGCTTTCAATCACCACATCCTCCTTGGTTTCTCAAATGATTGCCTTGCCTGGTTCACCAACTACTTCTCTGATAGAGTTCAGTGTGTCAAATCGGAGGGTCTGTTGTCCGGGCCTCTGGCAGTCTCTATGAGGGTGCCACAGGGTTCAATTTTTGGACCGACTCTCTTCTCTGTATACATCAATGATGTTGTTCTTGCTGCTGGTGAGTCTCTGATCCACCTCTACGCAGACAACACCATTCTGTATACTTCTGGCCCTTCTTTGGACACTGTGTTAACCCTCCAGGCAAGCTTCAATGCCATACAACTCTCCTTCCGTGGCCTCCAATTGCTCTTAAATACAAGTAAAACTAAATGCATGCTCTTCAACCGATCGCTGCCTGCACCTGCCCAACATCACTACTCTGGATGGCTCTGACTTAGAATATGTGTACAACTACAKATTTCTAGGTGTCTGGTTAGATTGTAAACTCTCCTTCCAGACTCACATCAAACATCTTCAATCCAAAATTAATTTGGTCCTGTAGAGGTTAATGAGTGTTCAACAGGAATCTGTGTGTGTGGCCTCACCTGGTGTCCACACTAAGTAGCTGAAAAACATGAACGGACACATGAGGACAAACAATATAGCGTAGTTATAGAAATAATGAAGTGTTTTACTATTCTCCATGGTTGGCCCTCTTGCCTGTTCTTTGAAGGTGGAAGGAGTCATAGTTATACACCTGAGCCTGCTTACTGCACAACACAACACAATCCATCAATCAGATTGATACATGGGTGTGTAGGTGTGGGTTATAGGGTGTCTAATTGTTCTACATTTTTTCAATATGGGTGACTTAAAATCGCCTGTTTTGTTTTTGTACAGACATCACACCCTTATCTAAACAGCACCCTCACCTGAGAAGTAGAAATCAAAGGGAGAGAAARGGGGAATTTAATAACTGCAGTTGACATAGCTAAGTAAATGGAAGAATACTCTTATTGCAATGTGGATGGCTCTTAAAATAGCCTTTGGTTGTGCATAGTGTAGTCTATGGTGTTGCCTGGGAACAGCACTCTCTTTGAAGAAGTAGGAMGTGAAGATCCCCAGCACACGGATTGCCTCTCATGCTGCGTTGCTGGACCCCAACCTTGAAACATCCTGCAGAGCAKCAGACTTCTCCTCTGGCACACGTCGGCTGCATATCCCCTCCTGGCCCCCGTGTCCATCCTCATGAAGTTATGCAGGACACAGGTAGCCTTCACARGCCGGAATTTCTCCAGGAGGCAGTCCCAGATGGCKCTGGTCACCCAACCTTGCTGTGCCCTACYCGGTAACTGTAGGCAATCGTTTTGAAGGAATCTCCAGTTACAAGGTATCTAGGAATATGGAAGATAATGTTATTATTAGACTTTTACATCACCAGGTCATTGTGGATTACTAAAGTYTAATATCCCTTATAACAAATCATYATAACATTGGATTGATAGATGCATGGGCACACACGTGCATGTGTAGCATGTGACAATAACAGGATCATWTCAAGGATAGCATCACAAATGAATACATAAATACCACTTGAAGCTTGATGATGAGTTGATCATTTGAATCAGCAGTGCAGTGCTAAGGCAAAAACAAAAATGTGCACCCCTTTGAGTCCCCAGGACCAGGACAGAGAACCACTGCTCTTCATTGGGACCTCTTCATATGTAGACTGGCTTTCATAGCTCTCTTAATCTGAGGACAGAAAACCTCACAAACAGACTTCATTATACTSAAATTACACTGCACTGAATATTATGTTARTATTATCTTCCTCACTTCTAGGGACTGGAACTACACAAAAGTACCTGCCCTATTTAGAATAGCCTACTCTCTCACTTTGAAAGTTGGGGCTGCTAACATTATCCTTTCACCTTCCTCCATGGCTGTTAGCTAGCTACCTATAAACACATCAAGATAGTTAGCTAAAATMAAGTTAGGTAGCTGGTGCTATTTAATTCCCTTAGCTAGCTATACAGTATGTAKAGTTGACTAGCTAGTTCATTTAGCTGCTCATTTGAGTTAGCCTGCACTGTAGCTAGTTAGCTAATAATAKATTTAAAAAAATAKATTTTCAAAATGTATTTACTTACTTGAATAGGTTCTCCCAGCCATATGGACAATTGGAAACAGGGCAGCAAAGTTTGTTTGTCACCAGAGCGTTTTAGAGCATATTACTATTGAACTATTTACCCATTTAATAACCAGACCTTCATACAAACTTGCTATGCGGAATTCTTGACGCACAATCGAACATGCTGGCACAAGCGAACATGCTGGCACAAGCGAGTCACAACGGGCGGCCTAAGTGGCACGCGGCAATTTACCGCTTGCTAGTGAACATGCCACGTCACCCGCACTCTCCGCTCCTCCACCCTTTCCTCCATTGAAAATGAATGGGAAGCAGTGTTTCACCGCGCGGCACCGCGTGCTAGTGTACACGGGGCATCAAAAGGCAAACTCCAACTACCTAGTTTCAATGTATGGAATCGCTTGGTACATTTTGGTAAACTTCCATTTTAACTAACGTCCTCATCAGTCAGATCCTCTGAAGACAGGGGATCTGACTGTTTTATTTGAACAGGTCGATTACCGTAGCACACGCCTAAATATCCTCCTCCTCGTATTATCAAGCAATAATTGGAGGACATGTTTCGGCTCAGCAGGCAACATAACGTAACACTGCTCTTAGCAACATGCTACTGAATGTGGGYATAAATGTCATACCGAGTCATCTGCTCCAGTTCCTTTCTGACAGGTGCCTTTGTCTGGGTGGCAGAATATTTTTTCTGTGGGACAGGTGCCTTTTTTGGAGGGGCAGAATATTTTTTCTGGGAGGCAGAAGACCCACTCTGATCTTCTGTTAAATCCTATTTTCCTGCTCCCTTTTCACAATATCTATTAMAAAATAATATAATTGTTGCCTATGTCATGATTAAATGCACTGTACCCTCTCTTTATTTAAACTGAATGAAAGTAAAACCTATTGTAGTTTCTTGTCAGAAAGACAAAGCAGAGAGGCTTCCCTGGCCCCTACCACAGGAAATAATCTGGAAATCCAAGAGCCATGAGTCTGCTCCTCTCTGCAGTCACYCGTCTTATCTGAGGCCACACACTGCATGCAGAGTGTGTGGCCTCAGATAAGATGTGAGACTGCAGAGACGAGCAGGCCATTATGCTGCCCATCATATATTGGATAATGACATTATAGTTTTGAATAACCCATGGTATGTTAGATTTTCATACAGAATACTGAATCAGGCATTCATGGTTGATGACAACCTTTACAGACCAGTATTTTCTTTAGAAGTGAAAGATTTGGCAACCATTTTACATTTTAGGCATTTAGCAGACAYTCCAGAGCGATGTACAGGAGCAATTAGGGTTAAGTACGTTGCTCAAGGGCACATCGACAYAGCCTTGTCGATGTGCCCTCAGTTACTGGCCCAACACTCTAACCGCTAGGCTATCTGCCGCCATACAACATCACATTYGTCTTGTAAGAATTTTCTCGTTAGTTATTTCACAATGTTGTGGGAGACATTATCTTGCACCACCAGACTGTAACATTTAAAAAAAATAACTTACAGTACCTYTTAAAAGTTTGTACACACCTACTCATTCAATGGTTTTTCTTTATTTTTACTATTTTCTACATTGTAGAATAATAGTGAAGACATCAAAACTATGAAATAACACACATGGAATCATGTAGTAACCAAAAAAGTGTTGAACAAATCAAAATATATTTTTGCGTGTGCAAATCAGTCATTAAGGCAAAGGTTGGCTACTTTGAAGAATCTCAAATATATTTTAATCTGTTTAACACGATTTTGATTAATACATAATTCCATATGTGTTATTTCATAGTGTTGATGTCCTCACTATTATTCTACAATGTTGAATATAGTACAAATAAAGAAAAACCCTGGAATGAGTAAGTGTGTCCAAATTTTTGACTGGTACTGTATATATTTATTAAAATCCCATTCACAGAAATGTTTGGTTTCTTGGAAAATAATAGGATAACAATTGAATCAAGGATAAAAGCTAGTTTATTCAAGTTTATATTTCATGTAGTAAGCTATTTGAATGTACAATGTGCAAATGAAAAAAACAAACCATCCCACAGGTAAGACAGTTATCATTTCTAAAAAGACATGGCACATTTTTCAATAGTTTTAAAGCCTGAGTGATTGATTCATTACATTATTGCTATCTGAAAGCGTGTTTCATATTGCATAATCGTTGCTTAATGCCTGCCTTCCCCCATTAAAAATGCATTCTCTTTGGTCCAACATCATGCCTTTTAGGCCTCCGAGTCCAAGGTAAATCGAATCAAACCTTTAGCTTTCTCTTTAAGACTTAACCCAAACAGAATACAAGTATTTAAATTTGTATCCACTTAGAAGTAGTGCTGAGCGATTAGTGCTTTTTGAGGTCGGTTCGGTTTCATTTCAATTCTTAAAAAAMAATCCCGGTTTTCGATAATACATTAATGCATTATGTGGGTTGAATGCGGTAACACAAAATAAAACAATCATTAAAAGTCCCATGATGGTAGTGACTGCCCATAACTGCTCATCACTTATTAACCATCATTTATTCACATTACTTAAAAAAAATATTTGAGTTGTGTATATTACATTTGTTTTATTTTGATTACTTTTTAGTTTTTTTTATTTGATGACAATTTAAAAAATATATATTAGTCATCCTCTCTACAGAGCTTCTGCCTATGCTGTCTGACAAAATAACAATTTTAGTAGTTCTTCAAAGTAAATAAGGCATACTTTTGTAGCTGCTGAATACCAGTCACTTAGATAATGTATTATCAGATAGATCCCTCGCGAAGCAACTGCTCTCTATCCCTCTCGATTGCATGTTCTTCTTTCTCAAGTAGGATTTTGGTCATGGTAGTTAATTACCACGTTTTCTGCACTAAACCATGTAGAATATTGTCCTGTTGGAAACTACAACTCCCTCCTACGTTGCAGTTCGGGCTTGATCTGGTTTATCTCTAGAGAAAATGTGCATAAAGGGAATTCAAATATTGAACCGACATTGGTCAATTGGTCATTTAGAAATGTTGTTTAATTGCTCAGCACTACTTAGAAGTCCAGTAAACATTGTGCACATACCTAAAAAGGTGCCACAGGATACACAATCAAGTCATAGTAATGTCTAGACAACAATATCAAATCAATGTGGAAAGTAGAGATCTTTGGTCAACATAGACACAATGCAAGGGATCTGCTTTTTGGCAGTAAAGCCGGGCATGTTGGAGAAAGACTCGAAGTCAAGTGCCACCATGTGGTTGACACGTGTCATGATCTGCATGATCTCCAGCTGTTTGCCATACCTTTGTAACATCTCACAGAGGGCCTGCATGAACCAGGAGCCCTTCTGGGTGTTCCTCCAGGAGTAGTAGCCTATGGAGAGGCATGGACGTCACAAACCAATCAATCACTGTAGCAATGTTGTACATTGCTACAACCTCTCTAAAGCACATACAGTGGTACATGGTCGTTTTTGTACATGGTACAGTGCAATTACCATACAAGTATACATGGCTATAGTAGTAGGCTTATAGTCTACTGTCATACCCGTTTGCAGTTTGTATGTAAAAGTTATAACATATATCAGTTGTAAGTACTATGTAACATACCAATGTACCATGTAAATGTAACATATGTAGTATGCACGACTGCAGACGTTTTTTTAAATCTCAATACCAAATAATTTCTTGGTAACAATTAAGTAACTTACTGCAATTGTTTTCAATTAAAATGGTGATGTCACTAGGCTGGCAAAACTCTATCCACCAAAACGTTTCAAACAGCTCTTACACTAAAAAGGCATTATCATTTCCACAATTTCAGTTATTACAACCTCAGTGTGGAAATAAATATWAAAAAATCACGTTTTTGACTGCCATGGGCCTTTAAAGTGTGTCAAAGTGGGGCATTAATAAAACAGGGTTTATTACCTGGGGCTGTAGAATAAGCGTAGAGAAAGTCTGCCTCAACAGGAATCCTCTCTGGAGAGTCATCAGCAACGGCGTCTGTCTCTATGCCACCATCCAGGTCATTGCCACGGCACGCCTACTCACCAGGTCCACAGGAAGGATCAGGGGTTAAGGGTCAGGGGAAGATAGGCTACACTTAGCAATGTACCACTGAATATCAGTCATGCAAATACATGTTCATCACTTCAGTACAGAAATGTGGAACAGGCAGCTAAAACCTTACAGTACCTGGATGAAGAAGAGTTTGGGCTTGCCCACCAGCGTTTTGCAGCGGTCCCCCCTAAAGAGGCCAGTGAGCTTCTTGAGTTCTACGTTGCCATCTGTGCCATAAAACACCCCCTCGTCTCCATGGCTCAGCATCACACACACAAAGGAGGCCGACTGGCTGTGGTCGTCTTGAGACACTGAAAATGTCACACGCACGCACACACACAGTGGCTCTTGAAGTCAATCAAACTTAACATTAAAAAGAGATTTCCTTCAGTTGATCAAATTTTGCCAGATGTCACATCACTACTACCAATACTAGTGCAACTTATTTGTAGACAATCAGAAAGAAACTTCTCAAATGACTCCACAAAAAAAGACAATCTAACTCGGACACTCACATCACAACTGCTGAGCTTACCTTTGTAAAGCAGCTGTTGTATCTGTTGCACAGTCTGGTCATTGGCAACCTTCACTTTGTACCCCAAACTCGAGAACACTTTGATCGCATGTCCTGCATCCACGTCTGTTCCATTGCGAAGGCTCATTCCTTTAAAGGGAAATAACCAATGAAGTGTATATAACAAAAATCGGACATACCATTATAACCTGAACAAGTGAAATGGACAAAAATACATCGTACAAACTTAGGSCTACCTGTGTGCTTGTCAAAGTTCTTGTTGTTGATGATGACACACTGTCCAAGGCTGGGGTAGTTCATCTTATATGTGTACATGTCAGCCGGAGGCTTAGCGTCTACTTCAGGATTCTTTGTCGTAAACCTTTGCACTGAGGGACTGCCCAGCCTGGAGCAAAAGGAAAAAGTTCCTTTTAACACTGAATRGGCTGCGGCACAGTGGGCGGACAATAACACATTGCAGAAGTCCTCGCAGAGTGATTAAAATGTCTACACGCACTTTTCACTGTCCATGTTAAACTGGCTGCACAGGTACGTTGAAAATGCATGTTGTTTGGCTAATGAAGCCAGCTGACATGCTTGAAGGCACAATGACAGCAGGTTTTGGCTTATGATCAGACACGCAATGTCACATTGCATTCTAATGCAGCTGAGAGAATACTTTGTCCGACACTATTCAAGGATAAAATGATGTTAAAAGATGCTTTCACAGAATGTGACAGCTGATAGAACTATGTAAAAAGAGGCTCACTCGCCCAGTGCATGCCACCCAAATGGGTATCTAAATAAAAAATCAGAGTGCAAACTAATATAATAAAATACAGTGCCTTCAGAAACTATTCGCACCCCTTGACCTTTTCCARGTTTTGTTGGGTTACAGCATGAATTTAAAATAGATTGAACTGAGATGTTTTGTCACTGGCCTACACACAATACCCAATAATGTCAAAATTGTATGATGTTTTTCAAAACGTGTACAAATTAATCAAATATGAAAAGCTGAAATGTCTTGAGTCAATAAGTATTCAAAAGATTTCCTTAACAAGTCACATAAGTTGCATGGACTTACTGTGTGCAATAATAGTGTTTAACATGATTTTTTTTTTAATGACTGCCTCATCTCTGTACCCCACACATACAATTATCTGTAAGGTCCCTCAGTCGAGCAGTACATTTAAAACACAGATTCAATCACAAAGACCAGGGAGGTTTTCCAATGCCTTGCAAAGGGCACCTATTGGTAGATGGGTAAAAAATAAAATAAAAAAGCAGACGTTGAATATCCCTTTGAGCATGGTGAAGTTATTAATTACACTTTAGATGGTGTATCAATACACCCTTTCACTACAAAGATACAGGCGTCCTTCCTAACTCATTTGCCAGAGAGGTAGGAAACTGCTTAGGGATTTCACCATGAGGGCAATGGCTGTGATGGGAGAAAACTGAGGATGGATCAAAAACATTGGTAGCTACTCCACAATACTGACCTAATTGACAGAGTGAAAAGAAGGAAGTCTGTACTGAATACAYATATTTACAAAACATGCTTCCTGTTTGCAACAAGGCAAAAAAGTAATATTGCAAAAAATGTAGCAAAGCAATTCACTTTTTGTCCTGAATATAAAGTGTTATGTTTGGGGCAAATCCAATACAATACAACACATTACTGAGTATCACTCTCCATATCTTCAATCATAGTGGTGGCTGCATCATGTTATCGGTATGCTTGTAACGTTAAGGACGCGGGAGMTTTTCAGGATAAAAAATAAATGGAATGTAGCTAAGCACAGGCAAAATCCTAGAGGAAAACCTGGTTCATTCTGCTTTCCACCAGACACTGGGAGAAAAATTCACAAAATCTACAGTGGAGTTACTTACCAAGAAGACAGTGAATGTTCCTGAGTGGCTGAGTTACACTTGACTAAAATCTGCTTGAAAATCTATGGTAAGACCTGCAAATTGTTGTCTAGCAATTATCATCAACCAATTTGACAGATCTTGAAGAATTTTGAAAATAATAATAGGCAAATGTTGCACAATCCAGGTGTGGAAAGTTCTTAAGATGTAGCCAGAAAGATTCACAGCTGTATTCGCTGCTAAAGGTGCTMCTACAAAGTATTGACTCAGGGATGTGAATACATATGTAAATTAGATATTTCTGTATTTCKTTTTCAGTAAATTTGCAAACATAAAATTAAAAATAAAGTTTTCATTGTCATTTTTGGGGCATTGTGTGTAGATGGGTGACAAAAAATAATACATTTTGAATTCGGCCTGTAATACAACAAAATGTGGAATAAGTCAAGGTGTATMAATACTTTCTGAAGGTACTGTACATTTGATTTTGATGCCCACCCTCTATTCTTTGGGTAGCTGATAGGGTTGACATGAGAAATGCATTSCCTTACCCATGTGCAGCTATCCCTTTGGCATCCACCAAATCAGACATGGCATCAGTCTCAGTAGCGCAATCACTCTTACAACACCTAACTGTTATAGTTGTACTGAAAGAGAAAATAAGAAGTTAATCACACACACACAAGTTCCAAAGTTGAATCCACACAGGAGACAAGCCATAATCTAAATCAACTAAATTAGTTAACCTGCTATCAACTGTGGTTCAATAGTGAATGTAGCTAGCCATTTCTTTTTACAGTACTACTGTTAGATATTATGACATGTAACACCAGCTAAATAACTAGCTAGTATGCTAACGTTAATAGCCAGCTAACGTTAGTACGTTAGTTACCAAAGTCTGTGTAGCTAAGTTTCAGTTAGCTAGCTAGCTACTCTTATCAAATTTACAATTTACGGTAGCTASTATATGTAGTGTGCGTGTGTGTGTATGTATATACATATATATATATATAACGTTATGAAGTAGAGGTAACCTCGTAAATTAATGTTAACGTTACCAATTTGAATTTGAAAGTGAAACGTCTCCTGTTCTTGTGTATATTACAGTACATTACATAAGGTATCAATGAAAGGTGTAAAATCTTTAAACATAATTACTTTGCATTAAGGCGTTGAAATACACCGGCGAGGGAGTAAAGGTGAAAACTTCTCCGCAACTAAACGAGGTTATCTGATACTTGRTCATATGGTGTCAAAGAAAAAAACGTAGTTTACGCGTCATTGTGCAAAGCAGCCAATCAAACACCGTAGTTTATTTCCTGTGTGGGCGGCATAAAGGACACACCTTGACCAAAGCCGGTCATAACGTTTCCAGAGTTGTGTGACTTTCCTGAGAATGAGGCAGYCAGGTAAAGACAAGCGCAAGATGGCGGAAGCGGATGAGTAGGTTCAGAATACAATGGCASTAGAATCAAGGAMAATTGGAYTATTGTCCAAAAGAATGGAAAACGGAGCAAAGTAGTGTACAGTGATGAGAATGACCTTTCGTATCTAGTAGGAGTACGATTTGTTAATGAGGAGCGATTGACCAGAGTACCAATCTTGAAAAAAACCATTTGAGTTATCTAACTGATGGAGAGAGTGCTGGGTAAAGTGAAGTCTGTAAGGATCTTGAGAGGCGGGCTTGTTTTGATTTTTGTTGAACTTCTGCGGATCAGAAGGAACGTGCGTTGTGTATTTTGATACGTTTGAAGTGTCYTGTGTGTCTCTTCGGAACAGGGCACCCCTCAAGGGTGTTATATCTGGCGTCTCGTGGTCAGTCGATTTTGAAGAGATTAAAAATATTCCTGGAGTGATTGAAGCACGTCGGGCGAATCGTGTGGTGAATGGTGAAGAGTCTATCGTTCTTTTGTTTTTTGATATGGAGTCTCTCTACTCAAGTGAAGTTGGTATATATTAACTACAGAGTCCGAGCATTTATCCAAAGACCAATGCAGTGTGATCAGTGTAAAGCTGTTGGTCATGTAGCAAATGTTTACAGAAGGGAGAAGCAMAGATGTCCAGGTTGTGGAAAGGAACATATTATGTGTTATAAAAGTGATGGATATGTGACTTGTTGCCATGTCTTCTGAATGCCCCATAAGGGTGAAAGAGAATCAGGTGGCCAAAGTCAGGGTTTTACAGAGCATTTCATATGCAGCAGCTGTGAAAAGMGTTGAYGGTTTGAATGGCGCACCAGAAGAGTCCATGGTAGTGGATAGGCCTACACTGCAGGATACAGGGGTTGCCTTTCACCAGCAGGATCCTGACATTTTAAAGGTTAAGAAGGTGGACTTTGTGGCATTTATAGCTATGGTAATTAATGGCACTGCCAAGGTGGAGAGAAGGTCCAGGAAGATAGAAATCATCGTGATTGCGGCAGAGCGTTTCCTGGAGCTGAAAGATTTATCAGCGAAGGACTTGCATGCAATATTGGCACAAGCCGAACCACCCTCTCAGGTCCTACAGCCTGAGAAGGGAGATATGGGGAACTAAAAGTAGGAAGAAGTGGTTGTTTTTTATTTTTGGCAATGTACTATTTTATTAGGGTGGATTAAGTTAGTTTCACTATTACGTATGGATTTATTTATATACCTYATGTAACCGATGTGAAATGGCTAGCTAGTTAGTGGTGGTGCGCGCTAATAGCGGTTCAATCGGTGCTTCGAGGGTGGCTGTTGTTGATGTGTGCAGAGGGTCCCTGGTTCGAGCCCAGGTAGGGGCGAGGAGAGGGACGGAAGCTATACTGTTACACTAACAGCTAATCAAAGGGCTACCCAGACCCCTTTTAAACACTGCTGCTACTCTCTGTTTATTATCTACCTACATGTATATATTACATCAATTACCTCGACTAACCGGTGCCCCCGCACATTGACTCTGTACTGGTACCCTCTGTATATAGCTTTGCTATTGTTATTTTACTGCTGCTGTTTAATTATTTAATTGAATTTTTTTAACTTATCTATTTTGTACTTTTTCTTAAAACTACATTGTTGGTTAAGGGCTTGTAAGTAAGCATTTCACTGTAAGGTTGTATTTGGCTCATGTGACAAATCACATTTGATTTGATTGTAGGGAAGAAAAATTAAAGTACAGATACCCCAAAAAACTACTTTAAAGTATTTTTACTTAAGTACTTTACACCACTGGATAATGTACTCATTACTCAAACATATATAAAAAAATTTTTAAAAAACATAGGCTGACCTTACTTGAGAAATGTTATATACATCCTCAAAAGGACCATTTATAAATAGWGCATAATCAACATGTTAAACAACTGTAGCATAATTCATATCTGATACTTTATTGGTTGTATCTTAAACTTTTATGAACATACAGTATAACTGGAGAACATAGAGTATCAAACTACTGTACTTGATAAGAGCATTTATATCTCCCCTCTCAAAGTTTCATTGCCAGGATTATTAATTTACACCAGGAATGGACAACTGAGGGTGGTGGCACAAAAAAATCTGAACTCATGAGGGGCTGCAGTGGCCGTAGGATCTGCATTAGAGGTCGAACATTATGATTTTACAACGCCGATACCGATTATTGGAGGACCAAAAAAAGTTGATGACGATATTTATTTATTTGTAATAATGACAATTACAACAATACTGAATGAACACTTATTTTAACATAATATAATACATAAATAAAAATCAATTTAGCCTCAAATAAATAATGAAACATGTTCAATTTGGTTTAAATAATGCAAAAACAAAGTGTTGGAGAAGAAAGTAAAAGTGCAATATGTGCCATGTAAAAAAGCTAACGTTTAAGTTCCTTGCTCAGAACATGAGAACATATGAAAGCTGGTGGTTCCTTTTAACATGAGACTTCAATAGTCAAAGGTATATGGAATACATATGGTATAGAGAGAAATAGTCCTATAAATACTATATTAACTACAACCTAAAACCTCTTACCTTGGAATATTGAAGTCTCATGTTAAAAGGYACCATCAGCTTTCATATGTTCTCATGTTCTGAGCAAGGAACTTAAACGTTAGCTTCACAGTCCCCGCTGTTTTTAAGGTGTATTTTTATCTGTTTTTTAAATCTGATTTTAAATCTGCTTGCATGAGTTACTTGATGTGCAATAGAGTTCCATGAAGTCATTGCTTTATGTAGTACTATGTGCCTCCCATAGTCTCTTCTGGACTTGGGGACTGTTAAGAGGCCTCTGGTGGCATGTCTTGTGAGGTATGCATGGGTGTTTGAGCTGTYTGCTAGAAGTTTAAACGGACAGCTCCGTGCATTCAACATGTCAATACTTCTCACAAATACAAGTATTGACGAAGTCACTCTCCTCTACTTGGAGCCAGGAGAGATTGACATGCATATTGTTATTATTATTATTGTTATCATCTCTGTGTACATTTAGGGGCTAGCCATGCTGCCCTGTTCTGGGSCAATTGTAATTTTCCCAAGTCCCTCTTTGTGACACCTGACCACACGACTGGACAGTAGTCCAAGTGCAACAATACTAGGGCCTGTAGGACCTGCCTTGTTGATAGGCAGAGCACGGCTTTATTATGGACAGACATCTTCCTATCTTAGCTACTGTTGCGTCAATATGTTTTGACCATGACAGGGTAGCTCCAAGCAATTTAGCATCCTCAACTTGCTCAATTTCCACATTATTCTTTACAAGATTTAGATGAGGTTTAGGGTTTAGTGAATGATTTGTTCTGTAACGACTGTCTTCGTCCTCCTCATCTGACGAGGAGAAACGAGAAGGATCGACCAATGCGCAGTGTGGTACGTATCCATATTTATTTGAATACTTTTCAATTATGAACAAAAACAATAAACAGACGAAAACCAACGAAGCTACAGTCCCGAASTAGTGAACACAGACAAGACAGGAACACACGAACAGGAACAATCACCRACCAAACACACTACAAAACAGGCTACCTAAATATGGTTCCCAATCAGAGACYATGACTAACACCTGCCTCTGATTGAGAACCATATCAGGCCAAACAAGAAACCCCACATAGAAACAGAAAACATAGACTGCCCACCCCAACTCACGCCCTGACCATACTAAAACAAAGAAAAACCAAAAGAACTATGGTCAGAACGTGACATGTTCCAAATACAACGTTTTGAGTTTTTGAAATATTTGGGCCTAAGTTATTTATTGCCACCCATTCTTAAACTGACTGCATCTCTTTGTTAAGTGTTTCAGTGATTTCTGTGGATGCCAAAGGGGTTGCTGTGGTAGCTGGCCTGGATATTGTTGAGTCATCAGCATACATAGACACACAGAGCCAGAGGCAGAGCCAGAGGCAGGTCATTAGTAAATATTGAAAACAGTAAGGAGCCGAGACTCTGACTCTACCTGATTATGTTTGAGAGGCTTCCATTAAAGCACACTCTCTGTGTTTTGTTAGACAGGTAACTCTCGGTCCACAATATAGCAAGGGATGTAAAGCCATAACACATAACARAGCAGCAGATTATGATTCATACTGTCAAAAGCTGCACWGAAGTCTAATAAKACAGCTCCCACAATATTTTTATTATACATTTCTCTCAGCCAATCATCAGTCATTTGTYTAAGTGCCGTACATGTCGAATGRCCTTCTCTATAAGCGTGCTGAAAATCWGTTAATTTATTTAGTGTGAAATAGCATTGTATCTGGTCAAACACTATTTCTTCCTAAAGTTTACTAACTTTTTTACGAGTAAGTTCCAAATATCTCTAACTGTCGCCCCTGCTTGAGTTTTTTTCATGCCRGTGATGTCAGAATGCTCTCACTGTTCCAAAATATGATTGTTATGCAACTGGACAGTTACCCACGCTGCCCTCAAACCAAGGCACGCTGCCTGCTAATTATCTATAGGCTATGTTTCAACTTGTCAATTTCAAATTATTTTCTAACAAGTTGTATTTTCTAACAACAGTTTGAATTGAGGTGTGTTCRGCCTTCTCGTTAATTCACATAAGAAGTAGCCCATTTCACTGTTGCGGATCATTTATGTTTGAAGCTTTACTGAGCCAGACAAACTTCGAGAGCCCAAGCACTTCCCTAGTTTTTCCCGAGATCAAGATTGACGACATTGCGCATCTCTAGTCAGAACAGGCCTTGCACAAAGGTTTTCCCCCAGCACATTTT
The DNA here is from genome assembly GCF_002910315.2 of Salvelinus sp. IW2-2015. Taxonomy (NCBI): domain Eukaryota; kingdom Metazoa; phylum Chordata; class Actinopteri; order Salmoniformes; family Salmonidae; genus Salvelinus; species Salvelinus sp. IW2-2015. The sequence goes on from NC_036855.1 coordinate 31,508,096, forward strand.
CTGGCTGGCGCCCGCATTGCCTTCATTGTTGTTTTCCTTACAAATTGGACTTTGGATATGTGTGCGTTCCTATCAAAGTAAGTGGCTTATTTTCTGTATATTATGTTGTCGTTTCTGCTGTAGCACACCGTATGTATGTATGGATCATAATGTCACGTTCTGTGGCACTCCGCAGAAGGAGCAGACATCCATGGGAATTAATGGAATTCTACAATATTTCAATGAAATGTTTCAAGGACAAAATTACATGTATTTAAATATTTTTTTGTTCTAGAGGGGAAAGTAACTTAAGTACTCTAACAATTCTACTTTATGAAAAATGTTATTGTTATGTTTACCTCACACAATATAATATAATAAGTATGCATTAATGGGTATGTAGTAGAATAAATGTGGCATAAACAAATGTAGACATTAGTAAATGCATTTCTATAGCTTCCAAAATCTTTTATACAATGGAGGAGTAGTACAAAATGGAGGTGCAATGGCTTTAAAACAGTGCCTCTTGACAGTCATCTAGTGTATCATTGGGTTCAACAAAGGTTTTCACTCAAGGTGATGCATTTGTTTTGCTGTGAACTATCTAAATYCTCTGTTGTGAAGTCGTGGTTAGTTTTACCCACATTCATATATGAAGTAAATGTTCATAGAAAACATGAGCTGGCCCAGAGTAATAGCCTATTTTTGAAAATACAAGGTTATGGCCTCTACCCAGGGACCTAACCTATCCTTTGTAGCTAATTGAATTTAGGTTAGGCTATTACAATAATTTCTATATTTCCATCATACAAACATATGGTGGTAACCTGTGAAAGAATTGCTCAATTAATTCAAACATCCTCAAATACAGTACTGATATTAAATATTTTATCCATATCTTACACTAGATGGCAGTATTATAAGAGAACAGAATCCATGCATTGCATTGGGTAAGTTTGTGGCCCATTCCAATATGTGTATTTTAGAGTTCCGTATTAAATGGTGATCAGGACTGTGTATTAGGATGCCGTAAGTATTGTTTGACAGTGAAATTGTCTGCACAGATATTTGGTTTGAAATTTTCTCCACTTATGAATAAACATACAACCATTTCATATGTGTACTCTTTCAAAAAACTTTATTTCCTGTCTTTGGGTCTCACCATTATGTAGTCTATTCTCATTTAAATTGTATCTATGCTGACCTGGCCTAGTGTGTCACGCCCTGGCCTTAGTATTCTTTGTTTTCTTTATTATTTTAGTTAGGTCAGGGTGTGACATGGGTATTTATGTGGGTTTTGTAGTGTCCAGGGTGATTGTAAGGTTTAGGGGGTTTATTTAGAGTAGTTGGSTTTATGTTTAGTATAGTTGTCWWGCWGTGTCTATGTTGTGTGTAGTTGTCTAGGAAAGTCTATGGTTGCCTGAATGGGTTCCCAATTAGAGACAGCTGGTTTCTGTTGTCTCTGATTGGGAGCCATATTTAAGGTAGCCATAGGCTTTAGTTTGTTGTGGGGAATTGTCTATGTCTGAACGTTTGTAGCCTGTGTGTGTGCACTACGTTTATTAGCTTCACGGTCGTTTATTTGTTTTGTTAGTTTGTAAGTGTTTTGTTTCGTTTTGCCTTCTTCTATAATAAAAGGAAGATGGCTTATTTTCCACATGCTGCGTTTTGGTCCGTCTCTCCTCCACACGATCGTGACATAGTGCCCTCTCTTTATGTTTTTCTTTCTCTGCTAAAGCTTACCTATTCCTTAAATACCTGCGTTGAGGACTCTGTTTTTCACTCCCATGTTCAGTCTAAATGCCCTGGCCTGCACTACTTCCCTCCTGTCCTTGCTCCTGTAGTGATGTGATGTATCATCTGGCTAATGCTTCTGCAGAGAAGTGCCCCAATGATATATGGTTATGGTCTATAGAGGAAACCGGAAAATAAACACACACACACACACCATGAGTAGAAAACAGAAAGAGTGCCTGGGAGGATGGATTGAGGGGGGAGAAAATAAACCATTTATCTTTCTGACAGGAGGCCCACCATATTTGAGTCTACCCCTGTTATTATTGGGTGTTGTTGTTCTTTGTTGGGAGTTCGTATAGTGATTACAAGCACCGATAGGTCTGTCGACCATCCCTGTCTGTGTACAACTCTTTCATCACAGTAGTTCATCATTTTGACATCGTTCACTGACTGCCCCCCAAACAGGTTCACCAACAGCAACGGGGACGCTGGCACTTTACTCTATTACTTCCAATCAAATTTCAAAATTGGCCTGGACTATGAATTGGTAATGACTTTGTACTGTGTATGTATTGTAAGTTGAAGGTCTGGGAGCTGTTGTGGGTGTTGTGAGGGCGGCCATAGGAGCAACAGTTTGTTGCTTCCCAAATGTGCACWAATTTTATGGGCCCTGGTAAAAAGTAATGCAAAATATAGGGAATAGGGTGCCATATGGCATCTCAGAAATCAAACTGGATAAYCATCAGAAATAGAGGAAAGCCAGGACTAAAAACAAACAAAATATAACTATTTTAAAATAGATTGTGTCTGTGAAATGTATTAAGTAGGTATAAGCTGGAAGTAGAAGCCTAAGTGTTATTGTTTATTAGTTTACTCCAATTAAGGGAGGGGTTGTAGAGTTTGCGGGGAATAATAAAGGAAATTCTGTTTAAAAAACATGTGTGTATATATATATATATATATATGTATGTATATTTGTATGTATATATATACAGTGGGGCAAAAAAGTATTTAGTCAGCCACCAATTGTGCAAGTTCTCCCACTTAAAAAGATGAGAGAGGCCTGTAATTTTCATCATAGGTACACTTCAACTATGACAGACAAAATGAGAAACAAAAATCCAGACAATCACATTGTAGGATTTTTAATGAATTTATTTGCAAATTATGGTGGAAAATAAGTATTTGGTCAATAAGACCTCCACAAGTCTGGTTCATCCTTGGAGCAATTTCCAAATGGCCTGAAGGTACCACGTTCATCTGTACAAACAATAGTACGCAAGTACAAACACCATGGGACCACGCAGCCGTTAAACCGCTCAGGAATGAGACGTCGTTCTTCCTAGAGATTAATGTACTTTGGTGCGAAAAGTGCGAACAATCCCAGAACAACAGCAAAGGACCTTGTGAAGATGCTGGAGGAAACAGGTACAAAAGTATCTATATCCACAGTAAAACGAGTTCTATATCGACATAACCTGAAAGGCTGCTCAGCAAGGAAGAAGTCACTGCTCCAAAACCGCCATAAAAAGCCAGGACTACAGTTTGCAACTGCACACGTGGCACAAAGATCATACTTTTTGGAGAAAATGCCTCTGGTCTGATGAAACATAAATAGAACTGTTTGGCTGTAATGACCATCATTATGTTTGGAGGGGGTGCTTTGCTGCAGGAGGGACTGGTGCACTTCACAAAAATAGATTGCTTATTGAGGAAGGAAATTATGTGGATATATTGAAGCAACACTCAAGACATCAGTTAGGAAGTTAAAGCTTGGTCGCAAATGGGTCTTCCAAATGGACAATGACCCCAAGCATACTTCAAAGTTGTGGCAAAATGGCTTAAGGACAACAAAGTCAAGGCATTGGAGTGGCCATCACAAAGCCCTGACCTCAATCCCATAGAACATTTTGTGCAGAACTGAGAACTTGGCACCAGAGTGCCAGGTCTTGGACAAAAAAGCTTCTCAAACAGTTTTACCCCCAAGCCAAGCTCCTGAACAGGTAATCAAATGGCTACCCGGACTATTTGCATTGTGCCCCCCCAACCCCTCTTTTTACGCTGCTGCTACTCTCTGTTTATCATATATGCATAGTCACTTTAACTACACATTCATGTACATATTACCTCAATTGGGCCGACCAACCAGTGCCCCGCACATTGGCTAACCGGGCTATCTGCATTGTTGTCCGCCCACCACCCACCCCACCACCCACCAACCCCTCTTTTACGCTACTGCACTCTCTGTTCATCATATATGCATAGTCACTTTAACCATATCTACATGTACAAATTACCTAAATCAGTCTGACTAACCGGTGTCTGTATGTAGCCTCACTACTTTTGTAGCCTCGCTACTGTATATAGACTCGCTACTGTTATTTTTCACTGTCTTTTTTACTGTTGTTTTTATTTCTTTACTTACCTATGGATCACCTAATACCTTTTTTGCACTATTGGTTAGAGCCTGTAAGTAACCATTTCACTGTAAACCTGTAAACCACGTGACAAATAAACATTGATTTGATTTGAAAAAGTGTGTGCGAGCTAGGAGTCCGACAAACCTGACTCAGTTACACCTGCTCTGTCAGGAGGAATGGGCCAAAATTCACCCAACTTATTGATGGAACTTGTGGAAGGCTACCCAAAATGTTTGACCCAAGTTAAACAATTTAAAGGCAATGCTACCAAATACTAATTGAGTGTATGTAAACTCTGACCCACTGGGAATGTGATGAAAGAAATTA
>NC_036855.1:31515620-31531409 GCF_002910315.2 Salvelinus sp. IW2-2015
TATTATATACAAAGCTTTATCTCAATACTTTGTTATATACCCTTGGTCAATGACAGAGGTCAAACGTTTTCTGTAAGTCTTCACAAGCTTTTCACACACTGTTGCTGGTATTTGGCCCATTCCTCCATGCAGATCTCCTCTAGAGCAGTCATGTTTTGGGGCTGTTGCTGGGCAACACGACTTTCAACTCCCTCCAAAGATTTTCTATGGGGTTGAGATCTGGAGACTGGCGCTAGTCACTCCTAGGACCTTGAAATGCTTACGAAGCACTACCTTCGTTGCCCGGGCGGTGTGTTTGGGATCATTCGTCATGCTGAAAGACCCAGCCACTTTTCATCTTCAATGCCCTTGCTGATGGAAGCGGTTTTCACTCAAATCTCACCGATACATGGCCCCATTCATTCTTTCCTTTTACACGGATCAGTCGTCCTGGTCCCTTTGCAGAAAAACAGCCCCAAAGCATGATGTTTCCAACCCCATCTTCACAGTAGATATGGTGTTCTTTGGATGCAACTCAGCATTCTTGTCCTCCAAACACGACGAGTTGAGTTTTTACCAAAAAGTTCTATTTTGGTTCATCTGCCATATGACATTCTCCCAATCTTCTTCTGGATAGTCCAAATGCTCTCTAGCAAACTTCAGACGGGCCTGGACATGTACTGGCTTAAGCAGGGGGACACGTCTGGCACTGCAGGATTTGAGTCCCTGCGGCGGTAGTGTGTTACTGGTAGGCTTTGTTACTTGGGTCCCAGCTCTCCGCAGGTCTTCACTAGTCCCCCCGTGTGGTTCTGGGATTTTTGCTCACCGTTCTTGTGATTTTTTGACCCCACGGGGTGAGATCTTGCGTGGAGCCCAGATCGAAGGAGATTTTCAGTGGTCTTGTATGTCTTCCATTTCCTAATAATTGCTCCCACAGTTGATTTCTTCAAAACCAAGCTGCTTACCTATTGCAGATTTCAGTTCTTCCCAGCCTGGGCAGGTCTACAATTTTTTTCGGTGTCCTTTGACGAGCCTCTTTGGTCTTGGCCATAGTGGAGTTTTGGTGAGTGTGACTGTGTTGGTACAGTGTCTTTTATACTGATAACAAGTTCAAACAGGTGCCATTATACAGAGTAACGAGTGGAGACAGAGGAGCCTCTTAAAGAAGAAATTACATGTATGTGAGAGCCAGAAATCTTGCTTGTTTGTAGGTGACCAAAAACTTATTTTCCACCAAATTTTGCAAATAAATTATTAAAAATCCCACAATGTGATTTTCTGGAAATATTTTTTCTCATTTTGTCTGTCAAAGTTGAAGTGTAACTATGATTAAAATTACAGGCCTCTCTCATCTTTTTAAAAGACTAGTTTTTCAAACCACACAAATTTCTTGTTAACAAAACTATAGTTTTGGCAAGTCGGTTAGAACTCTGATATGCTAATTGACATCATTTGAGTCAATTGGAGGTGTACCTGTGGATGTATTTTCAAGGCCTACCTTCAAACTCAGTGCCTCTTTTGCTTGACATCATGGGAAAATCAAAAGAAATCAGCCAAAGACCTCAGATTTTTTTTTTAGACCTCCACAAGTCTGGTTCATCCTTGGAGCAATTTCCAAATGCCTGGAGTACCACGTTCATCTGTACAAACAATAGTACGCAAGTACAAACACCATGGACCACGCAGCCGTTAAACCGCCAGAATGAGACGCGTTCTGTCTCCTAGAGATTAATGTACTTGGTGCGAAAAGTGCGAATCAATCCCAGAAACACAGCAAGAACCTTGTGAAGATGCTGGAGGAAACAGTACAAAGTATCTATATCCACAGTAAAACGAGTTCTATATCGACATAACCTGAAAGGCTGCTCAGCAAGGAAGAAGTCACTGAAAGCTGAAATAAATCATTCTCTCTACTATTATTCTGACATTTCACATTCTTAAAATAAATTGGTGATCCTAACTGACCTAAAACAGGGAATTTTTACTCGGATTAAATGTCAGGAATTGTGAAACTGAGTTTAAATGTATTTGGCTAAGGTGTATGTAAACTTCTGACTTCAACTGTATATATATTTATTTATATTTACCCCAAGTATATAGGAGATAAGAAATGATGCAGACAATTACATTGATGGAAGCTACAATCTATCTGCAATATTAAAGCTGATCCACCCCCTATACATATACAAAAAAAGGTCTCAGTGGAGCTCGGTGAAAACCATGAATTGACTACCAGATACTTGTTATCTCCATTATATCAATTTTTATCCTCTTCTCTCCTGTCATTGTTTCATCTGTAACAAATGACCTGTGGAACACTCCAATCACCTTTGTTGACCGTGTAAAGGTCAGATAATATTGGGTCTTTTTAGGCAAATATATGAATGCTGATAGCTTTTACTGAGCAGGTGGGACTTGAAATATTGATTTAATTGACAGATTAGTTAAGAAATGTGTGATTAGCAAGACTGACATCCACTTATTTACTATGGGAGCCCAGGAGAGCACACTAGATCTTCCTTATTGGCTAGCTCCAGGCTAGAAGATATGGGCCTTCAGGGTGTCAGAGTTGTTGATTTTATGACAGACGTGATAGAAATCAATACTCTATATGGGATATAAAGCCTGTGTCTGTACTCTGTGTGAGGCTAAATCCTTTTTTAGCCGGAAAGTCACCAACGTCGATTGCCTCCAGACCACTCCATCCACACTGATGTGTTTAGATTATCATCGATGTTGTCATGTCAACATAATCATGTAGTATCAAAGATAAACAGCTGGTTTACTTAATACTCACATAAGAATGTAGCCTAGCTGTCCTGCTACTCTATGTTGCTTTGCTAAGATCCATAATTGCACACTAGGAATCTGACTCCCTTGCCTGTTGGTTTTGGAATTTAACAATGACTGAATGTATTTCACAGCTGAAGAGGAGGTGAAGAGAGAGAGCGAGAGAGAGATAAGGAGGAGAGAGAGTGTGAGAGAGAGAGCGAGAGAGAGATAAGGAGGAGAGAGTGAGCAAGAGAGAGCGAGAGAGATAAGGAGGAGAGAGAGAGAGAGATAAGGAGAGACAGTGAGAGAGAGGGAGAGTGAGCGAGTGAGCAAGCGAGAGAGAGAGAGAGAGAGAGAAGATAGGGAGGAGAGAGCAAGAGAGAGAGAGGAGATAAGAGGGGAGGGAGGGAGAGAGAGAGACACAATGGAACAGCTGGCTTGTGTGGAGCCACAGCCATGGACAAAAACAATGCCTTTGTCTTGTTCGCCAGAGAGCAGTTTTAATCACAAAAGGGCTTGCATGCATTGTTGTGTTGCTACCATTACAACTTTTATCCTGTGTTTTATTTCCGTAGAGCGGGCTGCAACCACCAAAAACGTGCTCTGTCTAGGCTACCTGCACTCACCTGCGCTGTCTAGACTGCCCCAATAATTACTGTTGTTGTCACGTTCTGTTGCATAATTAAACAAGTGTGTCAACAGCAGGATACCCTCGGATTAAAATTCAACACGCCTGGCGCCTAGATTACAACTATCTATACATACTTTGCATTGTTTGTCAGATCAGACATAATATCACTATTTCAGCCATTACCCAGTGGTGTAAAGTACTTAAGTAAAAATACTTAAAATGACTACTTAAATCGTTTTTGGGGGTATCTGTACTTTAGTATTTATATTTTTGACAACTTTTACTAAAGAAAATAATGTACTTTTTACTCCATACATTTTCCCTGACACCCAAAAGTGTTGATTACATTTTGAATGCTTAGCAGGACAGGAAAATTGTAATATTCACACACTTATTAAGAGAACACAACCCTGGTCATCCTTACTGCCTGTGATCTGGCAGACTCACTAAACACACATGCTTCGTTTGTAAATTATGTGTTTAAGTGGCTATACGTAAAAAATAAACATTTGTGCTTTCTAGTTTGCTTAATATAAGGAATTTGAAATGATTTATACTTTGTTACTTTTGATACTTACAGTGCCTTCAGAAAGTATTCACACCCCTTGACTTTTTCCACATTTTGTTGTGTTACAAAGTGGGATTAAAATGGACCTAATTGTCATTTGTTTGTCAAAGATCTACACAAAATACTTGAATATATATATCTAAGTGTTAGAATTTTTCTTTCATTTTGACATTCAAGTATTTTGTGTAGATCTTTGACAAACAAATGACAATTAGATCCATTTATATATAAATATATATATATTTTACATCTTGATTAGATAAGTATTCAACTCCCTGATACATTGCCCTTGTGTTTTAGGTTATTGACCTGGTGAAAGGTGAATTCATCTCCCGTTACGCTTTGTATTCAGGACATAAAGTTAATTTCTTTGCCACATTTTTTGTATTATTAGTTTGTGCTTTGTTGAAAACAGGATGTATGTTTTGGAATATTTGTATTCTGTACAGGCATCCTTCTTTTCACTCTGTCAATTAGGTTAGTATTGTGGAGTAACTACAATTCTTATTAATTTTTTATTTTTTTCACCTTTATTTACCACAGGTAGGCTAGTTGAGAACAAGTTCTCATTTGCACTGCGACCTGGCCAAGATAAGCATAGCAGTGTGAAAGACAACACAGAGTTACACATGGAGTAAACAATAAACAAGTCAATAACATGGTAGAAAAAAGAGAATTATATACAAGTGTGCAAAAGGCATGAGGTAGCAATACATCGAATAATTACAATTTAGCAGATTAACTGGAGTGATAAATCATCAGATGATCATGTGCAAGAAGAGATACTGGTGTGCAAAAGAGCAGAAAAGTAAATAAATAAAAGCAGTATGGGGGGTGAGGTAGGTAAATTGGGGTGGGTAGTTTACAGATGGACATGTACAGCTTGCAGCGATCGGTTAGCTGCTCGGATAGCAGATTTTTAAAGTTGTTTGAGGGAGATAAAAGTCTCCAACTTAGAGATTTTTGCAATTCGTTCCAGTCGCAGGCAGCAGAGAACTGGAAGGAAAGGCGTCCAAATGCAGGTTTTGGCTTTAGGGATGATCAGTGAGATACACCTGCTGGAGCGCGTGTTGCGGGTGGGTGTAGCCATCGTGACCAGTGAACTGAGATAAGGCACTTTACCTAGCATAGCCTTGTAGATGACTGGAGCCCAGTGGGTCTGACGACGAACATGTAGCGAGGGCCAGCCGACTAGGGCATACAGGTCGCAGTGGTGGGTTCGTAATAAGGTGTTTAGTAACAAAACGAATGGCACTGTGATAAACTGCATCCAGTTTGTCTGAGTAGAAGTATTGGAAGCTTTTTGTAGATGACATCGCCGAAGTCGAGGATCGGTAGGAATAGTCAGTTTTTTACTAGGGTAAGTTGGCGGCGTGGTGAAGGAGGCTTTGTTGCGGATAGAAAGCCGATTCTTGCTTTGATTTTGGATTGGAGATGTTTGATATGAGTCTGGAAGGAGAGTTTGCAGTCTAGCCAGACACCTAGGTACTTATAGATGTCCACATATTCTAGGTCGGCCGTCCAGGGTGGTGATGCTAGTCGGGCGTGCGGGTGCAGGCAGCGAACGGTTGAAAAGCATGCATTTGGTTTTACTAGCGTTTAAAGAGCAGTTGAGGCCACGGAAGGAGTGTTGTATGGCATTGAAGCTCGTTGGGGTTAGATAGCAACAGTGTCCAAGAAGGCCGGAAGTATATAGAATGGTGTCGTCTGCGTAGAGGTGGATCAGGGAATCGCGCAGCAAGAGCAACATCATTGAGTAATCAGAGAAAAGAGTCGGCCGAGAATTGAACCCTGTGGTACCCCATAGAGACTGCCAGAGACGGACAACATGCCCTCCGATTTGACACCTGAACTCTGTCTGCAAAGTAGTTGGTGAACGGCAAGGCAGTCATTAGAAAACCGAGGCTACTGAGTCTGCCGATAAGAATATGGGTGATTGACAGAGTCGAAAGCCTTGGCCAGGTCGATGAAGACGGCTGCACAGTAGTCTTTTATCGATGGCGGTTATGATATCGTTTAGTACTTGAGCGTGGCTGAGGTGCACCATGACCGGCTCGAACCGGATTGCACAGCGGAGAAGGTACGGTGGGATTCCGAGATGGTCAGTGATCTGTTTTGTTGACTTGGCTTTCGAAGACCTTAGATAGGCAGGGCAGGATGGATATAGGTCTGTTACAGTTTGGGTCAGGGTGTCTCCCCCTTTGAAAGACGGGGGATGACGCGGCAGCTTTCCAATCCTTGGGGTCTCAGATGATACGAAGGAGAGGTTGAACAGGCTGGTGATAGGGGTGCGACAATGGCGGCGGACAGTTTCAGAAAATAGGGGGTCCAGATTGTCAAGCCCAGCTGATTTGTATGGGTCCAGGTTTTCCAGCTCTTTCAGAACATCTGCTATCTGGATTTGGGTAAAGGAGAAGCTGGGGAGGCTTGGGAGTAGCAGCGGGGGGGGGCGGGGCTGTTGGCCAAGGTTGGAGTCGCCAGGAGGAAGCATGGCCAGCCATTGAGAAATGCTTGTTGAAGTCTTCGATTATCACGGATTTATCGGTGGTGACCGTGTTACTAGCTCAGTGCAGTGGGCAGCTGGGAGGAGGTGCTCTGTTTCTCCATGGACTTTACAGTATCCAGAACTTTTGGAGTTAGAGCTACAGGATGCAAATTTCTGCTTGAAAAAGCTGGCCTTTGCTTTCCTGACTGACTGCGTGTATTGGTTCTGACTTCCCTGAAATTCATATCGCGGGGGCTCTTCGATGCTATTGCAGTTCGCACAAGGATGTTTTTGTGCTGGTCGAGGGCAGTCAGGTCTGGAGTGAAACAAGGGCTATATCTGTTCTTGGTTCTGCATTTTTGAACGGAGCGTGCTTGTCCTAATATGGTGAGGAAGTAACATTTAAAGAATGACCAGGCATCCTCAACTGACGGGATGAGGTCAATATCCTTCCAGGGTACGGGCCAGGTCGATTAGAAAGGCCTGCTCGCAGAAGTGTTTTAGGGAGCGTTTGACAGTGATGAGGCGGTGGTCGTTTGACGCGGACCTGGCGGATACAGGCAATGAGGCAGTGATCGCTGAGATCTTGATTGAAGACAGCAGAGGTGTATTTGGAGGCCAGGTTGGTCAGGATAATGTCTATTAGGGTGCCCATGTTTAGGATTTAGGGTTGTACCTGGTGGGTTCCTTGATGATTTGTGTGAGTTGAGGGCATCAAGCTTGGATTGTAGGACTGGCCGGGTGTTAAGCATATCCCAGTTTAGGTCACCTAACAGAACAAACTCTGAAGCTAGATGGGGAGCGATCAATTCAAGATGGTGTCCAGGGCAGCTGGAGCTGAGGGGGGTCGGTAGCAGGCGGCAAACAGTGGAGAGATTATTTTGGAGAGATTAATTTTTAAAATTAGAAGTTCGAACTGTTTGGGCATAGACCTGGAAAGTATGACAGAACTTTGCAGGCTATCTTGTGCAGTAGATTGCAACTCCTCCCCTTTGGCGTTTCTACTTGACGGAAAGTGTTATAGTTGGGTATGGAAATCTCAGAATTTTTGGTGGCCTTCCTAAGCCAGGATTCGGACACGGCAAGAAATCAGGTGTTGCAGAGTGTGCTAAAGCGGTGAGTAGGCAAACTTAGGGAGGAGCTTCTGATGTTGACATGCATGAGGCCAAGGCTTTTTCGATCACAGAAGTCAACAAATGAGGGTGACTGGGGACATGCAGGGCCTGGGTTTACCTCACAATCACCCGAGGAACAGAGGAGTAGTAGGATGAGGGTGCGGCTAAAGGCTATCAAAACTGGTCGCCTAGAGCGTTGGGGGACAAGAATAAAAGGAGCAATTTATGGCGTGGTAGAATAGATTCTGGGCATAATGTGCAGACAGGGGTATTGGTGGGCGTGGGTACAGCGAGCAAAGCCCAGGCACTGGTGATGATAAGAGAGGTTGTATCTCTGGACATGCTGTCTCAATGGTGAGGTACCGCATGTGTGGGGGTGGGACCAAGGAGGTATCAGAGGTACGGAGAGTGGAACTTACAGGGTCCATTTGCAAACCAAAACAATGATAGCTAGCCTGAACAACAGTATGCAAGGCATATTGAATATTTGAGAGAGACATACAATAAGGCATAAAAGTGATGCAGGTCTTGATTGGAGAGCTACTAAAACAACAGTAAGATAACAGCAGCAATAAAGGGTGCTAGTCTAACACAGCAACAACAGGTAAAAATGGCGACGACTAGGCAGAGAGGGTCGGATTAACTAACACAGATCCTGAGTTAAAGCACAGAAGCCGACAGATAAAACACAAATAAACAGAATGGAAGTACTGAATTAATGGACAGTCAAGCATGCATCAGCTATGTAGCCAAGTGATCATAGTGTCCAGGGGGCAGCCGTAAGGGAGCAGGGAGGCCTCCACTAAGCTAGCACGCGGCGTTTAAAGTTAGTAGCCCGGGGGGTGGTCTGCTAGACGGGGGGTCTGCTCAGATGTGGTCGTGTCGACAGAGAATCCAAGCCAGATGGCGATGGCGAAAGAGAGGTTGTGAATTGGTAGAATTGTGTTTTGCTAACTGGTGCTAGCTCGTGGCAGTGGCGCTAGCTGAGCATAGCCGCAAGCTAGCGTGAGGATCAGAAGCATGGTCAGGATTACGCAGGAATCCGGCGTTGTTGTCGAGAGACAGTCCGATGCTGGTAAATTGTGAGTAATATCCAGGCTAATAACAGGGCTGGTGTCTGTGCAGAAGGTAAAAGCTACTAGCAGCGCAAAAAAATGGCTAAATTAGCTTGAGCTGTATTGTAGCCAAGAATCGCTGGTAGACCTCTCAGCTAGCCGAGATGGGCTCTAGCTGCGAGGCTAGCTCAAGGCTAAACTGGCTTGCTTCGGGACGAGGTGTTAGCCAGTAGTAGCCACTCGGTTGCAGCTAGCTAGCTGTGATGATACGGTGTAATTGTCCAGAGCTTGCGTCAGGAATCCCGGTGATGTGGTAGGAAAAGGCAGTCCTATATGCTCTGGGTTGATATCGCGCTTGCAGACTGGCAGTATTGGCCCGGTATTGAGCTGGCTGTGTCGAGTTGAGGGTGAAGACGAGCAGTGGCTAACTGACTACTAGCTAGTGCTAGTTTCTGGCTAGCTTCTGATTGGGGTACGGTTCTAAGTATAAAAATATCAGCAGGTCCGTAGCAAATTGGGTGGAGGCGGAATGTAGGAATGTATATTCAGTTCCTAGATGGAAAGTGAAATTAAAATATATACGAAATGTATACGAAAAATACGAAGACTATTTACACGGGACAGGACAAACAAAGACACGTCCGACTGCTACGCCATCTTGGATTCAAATGTTGTTGATCCATCCTCAGTTTTCTCCTATTACAGCCATTAAACTCTGTAACTGTTTTAAAGTCACCATTGGCCTCATAGTGAAATCCCTGAGCGGTTTCCTTCCTCTCCGGCCACCGAGTTAGGAAGGACGCCTGTATCTTTGTAGTGACTGGGTGTATTGATATACCATCAAAAGATAATTGTATGTGTGGGGCACAGAGATGAGGTAGTCATTCAAAAATCCTGTTAAAATTCCACGTAAACTATTATATGACTTGTAAAGCACATTTTTACTCTTGAACTTTTTTTATACTTATTGACTCATTTCAGATTTTCATTTTTAATTAATTTGTACAAATTTGTGAACATATTTCCACTTTGACGATTTGGATTATTGTGTGTAGACCAGTGACAAAACATCTAAATGTAATCAATTTAAAATTCAGGCTGTAACACAACAACAAAAAATTTGAAAAAGTCAAGGGGTGTGTTTACTTTCTAAAGGCACTGTAAGTATACTTTAGCAATTACATTTACTTTTGATACAAAGTATATTTTAGACATTTACTCAAGTAGTATTTTACTGGGTGACTTTCATTTTTACTTTTACTCAAGTATGACAATTGGGTACTTTTTCCACCACTGCCATTACCAGGGTGTGTTTGACAGGTCATTACTAACATTTCTGTGGTCGTAACGTTAACAGGAAAAAACAACAGGCAAGAGTATGAGAGAGTCTCAGGAGTAAAATGAAAGCAATCGATCCAGTGAGATTTAAGTTACAAGTGGATTTTGCACCCCTCAAACACAGGAAATGGATGGCTGAAAAAGACAGATCCTCAGGTGGTCGGAGCATGCACGTTACTACATAAGGAGGGAATAAATCYAAATGGCAGATGTTAAAAGGACTTTGGTGGTGATATGGAAAACCTCTGGGTGTAGTGTCCTTATCATTGTCATGGTGTTTATGGTACAGGTTTGTATAACCAGTTACCAGGGAACATATACCCAAAGCCTCCAATGGCAGTTTTGTTTCCATTTAGGTAGTACACCCAGAGAGATTGACAGTCAGGGATGGACTGGCCATCTGGCATTTCAGACTTATGCCAGATGGCCTGGTCCAGTTTTAGCCCAGTGATCCTGTCTCACTTGTGTATTTTATGCAAAATGACCATTATCTAGCTAATAATGGGGGCCTCAGGGGGAAAAATCGGCGGTGTGTGGGCCTCGAGGGAAAAAATGGGCCCGGTGTGTTAGAAAAGCCAGGGCCATTTTTGATCCCAGTCCGCTCCTGTTGACAGTGGTTGATTAAGCTGTGTGTGTGTGTGTATGTGTGTGTGTATGTGGTTCATCAAGTATGGTTTCCTCAAGAGAATAAATTACAGCACAAATTGCCTCGTAAATAAGAGTAAATAAGCAGCAGCCTCTGTCAGCAGCATCAGCATTCAGTGGGTGTCAGATTAATTCAAAGTGGGATTTCAGGTCTTGATCTTTTAATGGTGCCTTCCCTCCTCAAACAATACGTTTCAACAAATCAAAGGAGCTTTTGCTACTGACATGTTTAACTATGCCATCATAGCTGTATTGAGCTAGGTTATGTCCCAAATGGCACCCTATTCCCTAGTGCACCACTTTTGACCAGGACCCATAAGGTTTTATTTATTTAGTCAACCTCTCGTATTAACTTTGCGACGCAACCAAACAAAGCAGTTATTTACAGRGGAGATTCTCTTTGGTCTGTTGTGTAGGTAGGCGACCGTCGGTTTAATGTTCTGCCTGCCATGTATTCATGAAAGAACGTGTCATGTTGTATGTAGCCTATGTGCTATGTCCGCTTGCCTGCGATTCTGTTTTGGAYGAACAGGAAGCCTAGTATGAATATRCCATCCTTCACCTCTAGATCTCAGGCCGTGGTTAATGAATGGATAGACAAACCAGAGGAAATCCTTTATACTGTAGAGAGGTGTATTGCTTATAGTTTGAGAGAGGATGAGGATGTTAAATCAAATCAAATCAAATTTTATTGGTCACACACATATTTAGCAGATGTTATTGCGGGTGTAGCGAAATGCTTGTGCTTCTAGTTCCGACAGTGCAGCAATATCTAACKAGTAATCTAACAATTCCACAGCAACTACCTAATACACACAAATCTAAGTAAAGGAATGGAGTAAGAATATATCATGTACATATAAATATATGGATGAGCAATGACCGAGCGGCATAGGCAAAATGCAGTAGATGGTATAAAATACAGTATAAACATATGAGATGAGTAATGAAAGATATGTAAACATTATTSAAGTGGCATTATTAAAGTGACTTGTGATCCATTTATTTAAGTGGCCAATGACTTCAAGGCTGTATGTACAGGCAGCAGCCTCTCTGTGTTAGTGATGGCTGTTTAACAGTCTGATGGCCTTGAGATAGAAGCTATTTTGATGCACCTGTACTGCTTTGTACCTGTACTGATGCACATGTGCTGCTAGCTTTGATGCACCTGTACTGACCTCGCCTTCTGTGGCTCAGGTGGTTGAGGGCAGGTAGTTTGCCCCCGGTGATGCGTTGTGCAGACAGCACCACCCTTTGGAGAGCCCTGCGGTTATGGGCGTTTCAGTTGCCGTACCAGGCGGTGATGCAGCCCGACAGGATGCTCTCAATTGTGCATCTGTAAAAGTTTGTGAGGGTTGCGCCTTCTTCACCACACTGTCTGTGTGGGTGGACCAATTCAGTTTGTCCGTGATGTGTACGCAAAGGAACTTAAAACTTTCCACCTTCTCTACTGCTGTCCCGTTGATGTGGATAGGGGGATGTTCCCTCTGCTGTTTCCTGAAGTCCACGATCATCTCATTTGTTTTGTTGACGTTGAGTGAGAGGTTGTTTTCCTGACACCACACTCCGAGTGCTCTCACCTCCTCCCTATAGGCTGTCTCGTCATTGTTGGTAATTAAGCCTACTACTGTTGTGTCGTCTGCAAACTTGATGATTGAGTTGGAGGCGTGCATGGCCACGCAGTCATGGGTGAACAGGAAGTACAGGAGGGGGCTGAGCACGCACCCTTGTGAAGCCCCAGTGTTGAGGATCAGCGAATTGGAGATGTTGTTTCATACCTTCACCAACTGGGGGCGGCCCGTCAGAAGGTCCAGGACCCAYTTGCACAGGGCGGGGTTGAGACCCAGGGCCTCAAGCTTTATGATGAGCTTGGAGGGTGCTATGGCGTTGAATGCTGAGCTGAGTCAATGAACAGCATTCAACATAGGTATTCCTCTTGTCCAGATGGGTTGGGCAGTGTGCGGTGTGATGGCGATTGCATTGTCTGTGGACCTATTGGGGCGGTAAGCAAATTGAAGTGGATCTAGGGTGACAGGTAAGGTGGAGGTGATATGATCCTTGACTAGTCTCTCAATGCACTTCATGATGACAGAAGTGAGTGCTACGGGGCGGTAGTCATTTAGTTAGGTTACCTTTGCCTTCTTGGGTACAGGAACAATGGTGGCCATCTTGAAGCATTTGYGGACAGTAGACTGGGATAGGGAGAGATTGACTCTGTCCGTAAACACACCAGCCAGCTGGTCTGCACATTCTCTGAGGACGRAGCAAGGGATGTGGTCTGGGCCGGCAGCCTTGCGAGGGTTAACACATTTAAATGACTTACTCATGTCGGTCACGGAGAAGGAGAGCCCACAGTCCTTGGTAGCGGGCCGCGTCGGTGGCACTGTATTATCCTCAAGCAGGCAAAGKAGGTGTTTAGTTTGTCTAGAAGCAAGACGTCGGTGTCCGTGGCATGGCTGGTTTTCTTTTTGTASWCCGTGATTGTCTGTAGACGCCGCCACATACGTCTCGTGTCTGAGCTGTTGATTTGCGACTCCACTTTGTCTCTATACTGACATTTCGCTTGTTTGATTGCCTTGAGGAGGGAATAACTACACTGTTTGTATTCGGCCATATTCCCAGTCACCTTTCCATGCTTAAATGCGGTTGTTCGCACGTTCAGTTTTGCGCGAATTCCGCCATCTATCCACGGTTTCTGGTTAGGGTAGGTTTTAATAGTCACAGTGGGTACAACATCTCCTATGCACTTCCTTATAAACTCACTCACCGAATAAGCGTATAAATCAATATTAGCGTATAAATCAATATTATTCGGTATTTGATTGTGAGGAATTCTAGGTTAGGTTAACAAAGGGACTTGAGTTCCTGTATGTTGTTACAATTACATGATGAGTCGTTAATCATGAAACTTACACCCCCGCCCTTCTTCTTCACGGAGAGATGCTTACTTCTGTCGGCGCGACGCACAAAGAATCCTGGTGGCTGTACTGACTCCGACAGCATATACCGAGAGAGCCATGTTTCAGTGAAACAGAGTATGTTACAGTCCCTGATGTCTCTCTGGAAAGCAACCCTTGCCCTAATTTTGTCTATCTTGTTATCTAGAGAATGGACATTAGCGAGTAATATACTCAGAAGCGGTGGGTGGTGTGCGCGCCTCCAAAGTCAGAGCAGATGGCCGCTCTGTCTATCTCTTCTGCGGCGACGTWGTTTTGGGTCAGCCTCTGGAATCAGTTCAAATGCCTTGGGTGGTTCYGACACAGGATCTGCTTCYTGAAAGTTGTATTCCCGGTCGTAGTGCTGGTAAGTTGACGTCGCTSTGATATCCAATAGTTCTTCCRGGCTGTATCTAATAACACTTAAGATTTTCTGGSCTAACAATGTAAMAAATAACACATAAAWAAACAAAATACTGCAAAGTTTCCTGAGGACTAGAAGCGCCATTACACCATAAATGTAATACACACTAATCTAAAAGTAAAATAATGGAATTAAGAAATATATAAATATTAGATTGAGCAATGTCAGAGTGGCATTGACTAAAATACAGTAGAATAGAATACAGTATATACATATGAGATGAGTAAAGCAGTATGTAAACATTATTTAAACATTATTAAAGTGACTCGTGTTCCATTATTAAAGTGGGTAGTGATTCCAAGTCTATGTATATAGGGGAGCAGCCTCTAAGGTGCAGGGTTACGTAACCGGGTGGAAGCCGGCTAGTGATGGCTATTTTAACAGTCTGATGGCCTTGAGATAGAAGCTGTTTTTCAGTCTCTCTGTCCCAGCTTTGATGCACCTGTACTGACCTCGGGTGGTTGATGTRCATGATTATCTTTTTGGCCTTCCTGTGACATCGGGTGCTGTAGCTGTCCTGGAGGGCAGGTAGTTTGCCCCCGGTGACTCGTTGGGCAGACTGCACCAACCTCTGGAGAGCCCTGCGGTTGTGGCAGTGCAGTTGGTCTCAATTGTGKATCTGTAAAAGTTTGTGAGGGTTTTAGGGGCCAAGCCTTCTTCACCACACTGTCTGTGTGGGTGGACCATTTCAGATCGTCAGTGATATGTACGCCGAGGAACTTGAAGTTTTCCACCTTCTCCACTGTGGTCCCATCGATGTGGATAGGGGGCGTGCTCCCTCTGCTGTTTCATGAAGTCCATGATCAGCTCCTTTGTTTTGTTGACAATGAGTGAGAGGTTATTTTCCTGGCACCAATCTCCCAGGGCCCTCACCTCCTCCTTGTAGGCTGTCTTGTCATTGTTGGTAATCTGTTGTGTGGTTTGCTTTCCTATGGTGCCTGGCTGGAGGGGAGCTTTATGTGAAGCAGCTGATCAAATCAAATCAAAGTTTATTTGTCACGTGCGCCGAATACAACAGGACGTACAGTAAAATGCTTACTTACATGRTCTAACTAACAGGGCAATTTMAAAGTAAAAAATATGTAAGTAATTAGATAAGTAAAGACAATAGATAAGTAAAGACATAAAAGGCAAATAAATAAGAGGCTATAACAGTAGCGAGGCTGTAAACAGGCACTGGTTAGTTGGGCTAATTGAGGTAGTATGTACATGTAGGTATGGTTAAAGAGACTATGCATATACAAWWAACAGAGAGCWGCAGTAGCGTAAAAGATGGGTTGGCGGGTGTTAGGTGGCGGGACACAATACAGATAGTCCGGGTAGCCAATGTGCGGGGGCACCAGTTAGTCGGGCTAATTGAGGTAGTATGTACATGAATGTATTGTGAAAGTGACTATGCTTATATGATAAACAGAGAGTAGCAGCAGTGTAAAAGAGGGACACACACACACACAATGCAAATAGTCCGGGTATCCATTTGAATACCTGTTCAGGAGTCTTATGGCTTGGGGTTAAAAGCTGTTGAAAAGCCTTTTGGTCCTAGACTTGGCGCTCCGGTACCGCTTGCCATGCGGTAGTAGAGAGAACAGTCTATGACTGGGGTGGCTGGGGTCTTTGACAATATTTAGGGCCTTCCTCTCACACCGCCTGGTATAGAGGTCCTGGAGGGCAGGCAGCTTGGCCCCAGTGATGTACTGGGCCATACCCACTACCCTCTGTAGTGCCTTGCGGTTGAGACCGAGCAGTTGCCGTACCAGGCAGTGATGCAACCAGTCAGGATGCTCTTGATGTTGCAGCTGTAGAACCTTTTGAGGATCTGAGGACCCATGCCAAATCTTTTT
>NC_036855.1:31532120-31535299 GCF_002910315.2 Salvelinus sp. IW2-2015
GTTGTTCGTTTCCTGATGGCGCATATATTGCGTTTTATCGTGCCCTCTTTACGACTGTCTTGGTGCTGTTTGGACCATCCTAGAGTTTGTTCGGTGATGTGTGACACCAAGGAACTTGAAGCTCTCAACCTGCTCCTACATCAAGCCCGTCGGTGGAGAATGGTGGGTGAGCTGATCCTACCTTTTCCACTCTCTCTCTACTCAATCAGGGACATGTTGAAAATGTCAGTGAAGACACCTGCCAGTTGGTCAGCACATTCCCGGAGCACATGTCCTGGTAATCCGTCTGGCCCCGCGGCCTTGTGAATGTTGACCTGTTTAAAGGTCTTACTCACGTCGGCTACGGAGAGCATGATCACACAGTCGTCCGGAACAGCTGATGCTCTCATGCATGCCTCAGTGTTYCTTGCCTTGAAGCGAGCATAGAAGTGATTTAGCTCATCTGGTAGGCTCGTGTCACTGGCCTTTGTAGTCTGTAATAGTTTGTAAGCCCTGCTACATAAGGCGAGCGTCGGAGCCGGTGTAGTACGATTCAATCTTAGCCCTATATTGACGCTTTGCCTGTTTGATGGTTCGTCGGAGGGCATAGCAGGATTTCTTATAAGCTTCCAGGTTAGAGTCCCGCACCTTGAAAGCGGCAGCTCTACCCTTTAGCTCAGTGCGAATTTTGCCTGTAATCCATGGCTTCTGGTTGGGGTATGTACGTACAGTCACTGTGGGGACGACGTCCTCGATGCACTTAATGATAAAGCCAGGAGTACACTGATGGTRTTGCTCTATAAGAGTTGAGGGTTTCAATGAATGAAGATCAGTCAGTCTCTAGACACTACTCGGAAATGGCAGTAAAAATCCTTAATCGACAGGTCTGTTACAGTCTGCTCTGTGTGGAGCACCAGACATTTTCTCAGCTCCTTAACCTTTCAATGGGAGATCTGTACTGTCCCAAATGGCATCATATGTCCTATATAGTACACTACTTTTAACCAGGGSCCATAGAGTGCTCATGTGCTGATTAATTAATTTGTGGGAAAGAAAATAGTGTGTGTCTCATTCTTTTTGCTAGCAGCAGGGTTTAATTTGTGTAAATCATCCTCTCTGTTAATAATAAGACTCTGTAAGGGAAGACAGATGGTTGGTCAGAGGACTGTTGTTGCTCTGTACTTTCTGAAACATTCACCTTTGCTTTCTCCTCCAACATACTGAGGAGTCTCTCCGTCTCCACATCGGTGTCCCAAGTGGCACCCTATTCCCTATATAGTGCACTAGTTTTGACCACAGCCCTATGGGCTCTGGTCAAAAGTAGTGCACTACATAGGGAATAGGGTGCCATTTGGGATGCATACCCATACCTGCTCATGTAGTTTTCTTTCCAGTTGTGCCTGGCTGGAGGGGAGCTTTTTCAATGTTCTTTGATTACAGTGGGTGTGTGGAAAGGCTTCTCACCTCAATCACTCCCAGAGTCAGACCAGTGGAATTCTCCAGAATGTGAGCAAATCGAGTGGCAGAGCAGACTGCATTTAGGCCAGAGGTTAGYTATAGAGGGCTCCTCATGCGTGCAKCCATCAAGCTCTCCCTACTGCTGAACTGACCAGTAGATTAGACTTTAGTATGCAATTCTTGAACCTTGGGGTTGCGGGAGCACACACAGAAATCAAGAGAAGGAACAAAGTCCTTCATCAAAGGTACATGAGAGCTTGTCTTAATAGATCTGAGCTACTTAATGGAGGGCAATGAGTTGAAAAAGACCCTGATTTGAGCTCCAGAGAGCAGACGTGATGAGAGATGTGATTATAGAGAGTTGGGGGCTTCTTTGGGTTATTGACCTATAGCTAATCARATGATCTGCTCATAATAACACCACTGCCCCCTCTTTATGTATCTCTCTTACCATAAGGTGCATCCTAATGATGGCTGCATTTGTCTGTCTCATCCTTCTCTCTCTCTCTCGCTCTCTCTTATCCCTCTCTTGCCCACTACCTACTTATCAGGTCTTGGATTCATATTGCGGTCTGGTTATTAATGTGAGAATATTGCGGCCCACCTTCTCGACATTTGTGCTGGCTGCTTGTGAATGCAATCGCTCAATCTCTCATTATCCATCACCCTCTTTTTTACTCCCTTTACTCCCTGCGCCCCGGGCACTGTGGCTGGTTTGTCTTGGCTGATGCATTTATTTGTCAGCGGCCCTACTTTTCATTTGTGAAGGCTGCTCTGTCAGACMGGAGATGGCAGGACAGAGACACCTCACCCTGCTATAATCTCAAGTTGACAGCTCCTGGAAGCTGTCAACTTGATCACACAGAAGGAAGATTGTTCTGTCAAAAGGAAAGATGAGYAGAATTCCACCACTTTTCCCCTGCAGTGATGCCAAATGTTGCCCACTGGGTTTGGATTATTGGCTAATGTGAGTTCACTTCGCAGGGTTACCCTGCTTTGAGGGGAACCATGGCTGTTGCTGTGATAAAGAAAGCTATTGACATGGTTCTTTATACACATAAACTGCAGAKACTCTGATTAGGCAAACTGTTGTACTCTAATCAGAAATTGGCTTGGTTCCCAACAACTACAACAAACAAATTCACACACTGGCACTCAAATTCTCCAATGAATTGACAACCACACATAGTCACTGTGCTGGTCCACTGAATCCTATATCCCTGGATTCCCTGCTTTCCCTTCAGCCTAAAGTGCATGTTAAGCCTGATATTTTCTCTGAGCTATCCTACTATCTTACCATTCGTTCTCATGCTGAGTGTAATTTTTCCCATCCCTTCTGGGCGCTGATGAAATCCGGAGTGGGGTCAGGTGTGCATCCCAAATTGCACTCTATTCCCTACATAGTGCACTATTTTTGACCAGAGCCTTGGTCAAAGGTAATGCARTACATAGAAAATAGGTTGCTATTTTGGACATTCACAGGAAGAGTGTATTACACAGATAACGGGGAGAGCCCGTTGAAGTTGGAGGATTAGCCTCTTCACCTGCATCGTGACTGACAGGTGCTAAGTGTTATGGATGGCCAAGGCTGATAGAGTCTGATGGATGGCCAGGCTCACGTCAGGCTCATGGAAGAGATAATCTGAAAACAAATTTACCGTTCTCATTCTCGCTCTCTCTCTGTTTTTCTCTCTTCTCTCAATATCTGTCATTATGTCACTCACTGTTTCCCTGCCTCTTCT
>NC_036855.1:31536439-31546785 GCF_002910315.2 Salvelinus sp. IW2-2015
CCGGTGCCCCCGCACATTGACTCTGTATCGATACCCCCCTGTATATAGTCTTGCTATTGTTATTTTACTTGTTACTTTTATCTCTTATTCTCATCCGTATTTTTTTGGAACTGCGTTGTTGGTTAAGGGCTCGTAYGTAAGCATTTCACTGTAAGGTCTACACCTGTTGTATTCGTGGCATGTGACTAATKAAATTTGATTTGATTTGGCTGGACAATAATCAAGATAAGACAAAACATGAGCCTGCAGGTGTGGTGTCAAGAAAGCTGATCATCTCTTTATTATGGACAGACCTCTCCCCATCTTTACAACCATTGAATCTACACAGAACGAAAATATGAACACAACATGTAAAGTGTTGGTCCCAAGTTTCATGAGCTGAAATAAAAGATCCCAGAAATGTTCCATAWACACAAAAAGCTTATTTCTCACAYTTTTTGTGCACAKATTTGTTAACATCCCTGTTAGTGAGCATGTGTCCTTTGKCAAMATAATCCACCCACCTGACAGGTGTGGCATATCAATAAGCTGATTTAAACAGCATGKTCATTACACAGGTGCACCTTGTGCTGGGGACAATAAAAGGCCACTCAAAATGTGCAGTTTTGTCACACAACACAATGCCACAGATGTCTGTGGTGGACAAATGTCAGATGTCTGTGGCGGACAAACATCTGGGCAGTAGGTACGCCGACCTCTTCCTCCTGCTCGGGGAAGAGCGGGGACTGATACCCCAGGGAACACTCAAACGGAGATAGGCCCGTGGCAGAGCAGGGAAGGGTGTTGCGGGCGTATTCGACCCACACCATCTGCTGGCTCCAGGAGGTGGGGTTGGCAGAGACCAGGCAGCGCAGAGTAGTTTCAAGATCCTGGTTGGCTCGCTTCGACTGGCCATTGGAACCCAGAGGACAGGCTGGCTGATGACCCAATGAGGGCGCAGAACAACTTCTAGAACCGGGACGAGAACRGAGGCCTCCGGTRGGAGACCATGTCCACGGGCAGTCCATGGATCCGGAAGACGTGCTGCACCATGAGCTGGGCRGTCTCCTTGGCCGAGGGTAGTTTGGGGAGAGGAATGAAGTGAGRGGCCTTGGAAAACCGGTCGACRACAGTCAGGACGGCAGTGTTGCCCTCAGACGGGGGAAGATCCGTGACGAAATCCTGGGATATGTGGGACGGTGAGGGACAGGCAGTGGTTGCAGAAGACCAGCTGGAGCTTGCCGAGGAGTCTTATTCTGAGCACAGACCGTGCAGGCGGAGACAATCGGGGGCCCGATTATCAGGGCCCCCCCAGGGTTCGGCTGGGACCGCTGCGCCTCCTGGACCTGTTTCCCTATACCCCAGTTGAGTGTCGTCACCAGGCACGAGGTGGGAAGGATGGTCTCGGGCTCCGGGGTGGTACCCGTGGGGCTATAGCGGCAGGACAGTGCATCCGGCTTGACATTCTTGGATCCCAGCCAGTACGAGAGGGGGAAGTTGAACCGTGTGAACAGCAGGGCCCATCTGGCTTGCCTGGAGTTGAAGCGCTTGYCGGGGGGAGATACTGCAGGTTCTTGTGGTCGGTTCACACGATGAATGGATGTTCCGCCCRCTCCAGCCAGTGCCTCCATTCACCGCAAGAAGCTCATGATTCCCCACATCGTAGTTKTTTTCTGGTTGAGGCGGTGGGAGAAGAAGGCACAGGGATGTAGCTTGAGGRCCAGGGCAGAACGCTGGGACAGGACCGCCCCCACTCCGACATTCAAAGCATCGGCCTCCACCACGAACTGATGGGAAGGGTCCAGATGAACCAAGATGGGAGCTGTGGTGAAGTGATGTTTGAGGTCCCGGAACGCCCGGTCAGCAGCTGGAGACCACGTGAACGGAACCTTGGGCGAGGTGAGTGAGGACAGGGGGGAAGCCAGGGTGCTGTAACCCCGGATTAAGCGGCGATAGAAGTTGGTGAACCCCAGGAAGCATTGCAGCTGTACACTGGAAGTAGAATGGGGCCAATCCACCACCGTTCTCACCTTCCCGGGATCCATTCACTCCCTGCGGCTATGATGAAACCCAGAAAAGGAATGGTAGAACAATGGAACTTGCACTTCTCTGCTTCTCGGCCAGGAGGCATTGGCGTTGGACGTGGCGCACATGTTCTTGGGTGGAATGGGAGAAGATGAGGAAGTCATCTAGGTAGACAAAGATGAACCGGTTCAACATGTCACGGAGAACATCATTGACCAGAGCCTGGAACACAGCAGGGGCATTGGTAAGGCCAAATGGCATGTCCAYATACTCGTAGTGACCGCTGTCCYTGATGAAGGCGGTCTTCCACTCGTKCCCTTCCCGTATCCTCACCAGGTGGTAGGCGTTCCGTAGATCCWGCTRGGAAAACACGYTGGCCCCCTGGAGKGMCTCGAAGGCCGAGGAGATGAGTGGTAGCAGGTAGCGGTTCTTRAGCATTATGCCYTTGAAACCTCYGTAGTCGATGCATGGGCGCAGGGTCTTGTCCTTCTTCTCCACAAAGAACAACCCTGTGCCGGTGGGAGAAGAAGAAGGACGGATGAATCCTGCAGGAAGGGAGTCCCCAATATAGGTCTCCATCGGCCTTGGTCTCTGGTCTCGACAGAGTGTACAGTCGTGCTAGAGAGAAGGTCAATCGTGCAGGCATAAGGTCAGTGCGGCGGGAGCAAAGTGCCCTGGGCCTTGCTGAACACCTCCCGGAGGTCCTGGTACTCCGCGAGAATGGCTAAGAGGTCCATGGCACCTTCTGAGCCCCRAGGTTGTGCTGACTTCAGGCAATGGGCGTGGCAGAACGGGCTCCAGCCCATGATGGCACCAGTAGACCAGTGAATGAGGGGATTGTGTCGCTGGAGCCAGGAGAATCCCAATACCATGGGAATCTGAGGGGACWTGATGAGCAGGAACTGGATAGCCTCGCTGTGGTTCCCTGACACACGCAGGTTGATGGGAGTGGTGTTGTGGGTGACCGTCGGGAGCTYACTCGGAGGCAAGGTGGGATCCCTGGGCGTGCGAGCGAAATCCAATTTTCTCTCCCACTGTCGTTTACATAATCGCCCATCGATACGGATGGTCAAAGCAATGAGAGAATCGAGCTCCGTAGGTAACTCCCGGGAAGCGAGCTCGTCCTTGACCTCCTCCGAGACGCCGTGCAGGAACATATCTTGGTTCCAAGCACTCTCTGCTGCCAACGTGCGGAAATCCACCGCATAATCAGCTACACTGCGGAGGTCCTGCCAAAGCTGGATTAGCTTCCGGGCAGCCTCTCTCCCAGAGAATGGGGCATCAAAAATCTTCCTCACTTCCTCACCTCTCCCACGAACCCCTCCAGACTAGAGCATATGGTCGGCTGTTGTTCCCACACGGCAGTAGCCCAAGTCCTCCCGGACATCAGTGTGATGAGGTAGGCCATCTTGGAGCAATCTGACGGGAAGGAGGAGGGCTGAAGCTCGAAGGAACGTCCGACAGGTGCTCGGCTCGCCATTGAAGRGTACCGGAGGAGGTAAGTGGGTCTCACAAGAAGATGAAGTGACCGATGAGACGGCGCTGCTAGCAGCTGAGTCGCTGAGGAGCTGTGGGGTTATCACCATGGTAGGCGGCCTCCCAGACAACCCGTGGAATTGCTCCAGCAAACTGTCAATCATCCGGTCATGGCATTCAGCAAACGTTTGGACCCCATCCACAAGGCCACGAAGCAATTCCTCGTGCCTACCTATGGTGGCTCCTTGGGTCGAGATGGCGTTGCGCAGCTGGCCCGGATCTGCTGGGTCAGTCATGGCTAGTTTGTACTATCAGGAATCAAGGTAAGACCCAGATGCAGACACGTCAAATTAACAATGGTTTAATAATCCAACAGGGGCGGGCAATAGACAGGTCAAGGCAGGCAGGGGTCAGTAAACCAAAGGTGGGGCAACAGTAACGGATGGCAGGCAGGCTGTGACAGCTTCAGAAGTATTTATTGTGTTTTATTGTGATAAGACACTCAATGGTCAGACTTTTGCAGAACAGTTTATCAAAATATTGTCATTTCATGGAATTATTTTAAAAACACTATTCACATGTATGACGGATGCATATTTGCATATATTTACAGATAAAATGACACTTAAAATGAAAACGACACAAGACATAAAAAAAAGTCTGACTATAAGACCTAAGAACCTGTGTGTGGAATAATGTGAATGTATGTCCTTTGAAGACTGAGAAAAATTAATTGGTGCACGGGAAACATGTCATTTTGAGAAAATGGCCGATAAAGACAGGCTAATGAAATTAAAATGTATTTTCCATAAATATGACCATTTAAGTCACATTAATTAATATCTTATTCACATATCACTTCTAAACTGACAAATAAACATCAAATATACCTTTTACAAATACATTAGCACATTCAATAAATGTGTTTCATGCAATAGAACATATGCTTTATATACTGGTCTGTTAGGCAAATCTGCTGTTTTGGGCAAATTATCATATAATTTGCTACATTTTTCACATACAAGGCTTTTGTATATGTTTGTTGGAAATGTGCTGAACTTAAATCAGCTATGCCTGTCCCATAATGTAAGGCCTCTTTGAGTTGTTGCTGGTGCCTCTTTACTTTCTTTTGACTGTGTCATGGGACCTGCGCCTACGCTTGGCACACCCCCTTGAAGCAGCATCAGGTCTCACAACACGCCTCGCATCCTCTCTTCTGTATTGCTTCCAGTGTTACCAAAGTGGTGTCAAACCACAATTTGTCCATCACAATTTGATATAGCAGTGGCTCCTCATTGAAACAGTGGCTACTGCCATACTGACTGCTGCGTCAATGCAGCTTCTGCCACAAAGACAGTTTTGGGTGTCAGGGAAAATGTATGGAGTAAAAGTGCATAATATTCTTTAGGAATGTAGTGAAGTAAAAGTTGTCAAAAATATAAATAGTGAAGTACAGATACCTCCCAAAACTACTTAAGTAGCACTTTTTTGGGTAATCTTGCAACCTAACCGTGGCCCTGATATGCAATGTCTCCAACCCCTCTGATTTTAAATCTAGATCTGGTTTTGGTATTTTTCATTTAAATGGACGCAGCCTGTTGTCAAAAATTGATGGGGTTAGGATTTGGGCTTAAATCAACGATGCTGATGTATTGTGTTTTCTGAAACATGGCTCAGCAAGTCTGATCTTGATAAGGATATTTGTATAAATGGTTACAATGTGTATCGCACTGATCGAGTTAAGAAAGGTGGGGGTGTGGCTATATATGTAAAGACTAAATTCCTTGTAGTGTGGCAAAAGTCTGAAACTATTTGTAAACAGTTGGAATTTCTTGCTTTGATATTAAGTTTCAAAGGGTCTCTCTATACCTGTGATTGGCTGCTTTGGACCCCCTCTGCTCTCTGTGATGCATTTTCTTCTCTGATGCACCTTATGTCTAAACTTCTTTACAGTGAAACGATCTTGATTGGGGGATCTCAACTGGTGTTGGTTAAAGGCCGGTGTCTGATGATTTTAAAATGTTTTGTAATTCTATGAATCTTACCCAGTTGATTAACTCACTCACTCGCCCAAATCTCAAATGTCCAGATAAATCTTACCCTGATTGATTTGATATTGACAAATGTTCCACATAAATATTCTGCTGTTGGTGTTTTTTGTAATGATTATGTAAGTGACCATTGTGCTATTGTTGCTGTTAGAAATATTAAGGTTCTTTAATTAATACAACCCACCTTTATCTGTAGAGAAATTTGAAGAGTTTCAATGAGCAGGCTTTCTTTCATGATTTGATTTATTTTTGCACTGGAGCAAGGTTGAGCTTATTTCCTTGATGTGAAACTGCTGAATTTCTTTCATGATGTTTTTTTCGCCGAATAGTCACAAACATGCCCATTCCGCAAGGTTCAGAGTTAAAGGGCGGGATAATCAATGGTTTTCTTCTGAGCTGTCTTGTATTTTTCACGAACGTAATCTAGCCCTGGGCTAAAGCAAGGAAATCATGTTCTGATGCTGATTGGCTTCTTTTTAGGCAGTTACGAAGCAAGTGTTCTTTTCTTCTTCTAGGAAGGCCAAGTCTGAATATTTTATGTCTGTTTACACTGATAACCTGAATGACCCTAGAAAGTTTTGGAAGGCTATTAAGTCTATGTCTGGAAGCAGTAATGTTAATGAATTACCGTTGGGTGTATTGAAGGACTTTGACGCTGTGTATGCAAAATGAAAGCGAATTGTTTCAATGAGCACTTTGTATCATCTGGTAGACTGTTTGATTCAGTGTCTTCTGTCTTGTGTACAACCCTGTGGTGGATGAACCCAGTGAGAGGCTGGTCAAAACTTTTAGCTTTTGCCATTCTCAGTGCAGGAGGGATCATAAAGCCTAAAATCCTTAGATCAGAGAAAGCCTACAGGTCCGGATTTTCTTGATCCTGCTTTTTAATCTGGCAGCTGATTTCAGCTGAACCACTTACATATCTGTTCAATCTAACCCTGGAATGTAATGAAATTCCAAAGATCTGGAAATCAGCATTTGTCCTACCACTTTTAAAAGGGGGACATCCAACTCTTTTAAATAATTATAGGCCAATCTCAAGCTGTCACACCTGATAAAAATACTTGAACACCCTGTGAGTGAACAGCTAAAATAGTTTTTATATACTAACTCTATTTTATCAATGTACCAATCGGGCTCAGGAAGAAGCATAGCACAATTACAGCAGCCATGAAGGTTTTAAATGATATCACTGAGCCCTTGACAAAAAAACAGCACTGGTCTCACTTTTTATTGATCTCTCTAAGGCTTTTGATACAGTTGATCATGCTATACTTAGGCGAGATTGTCGAGTGTAGGTCTTTCGGAGCATGCAGTTGCATGGTTTGCTACTAAGTTGTTCTGATAGAACTCAGTGCACTCAATTTGATGGGCTCATATTGTTAAATTGTCTGTCTGTAATGGTGTGCAATGGCTCTGTCTTGGTCCCTCTTATTCACTGTATTTATATAAATAATTTAGACAAAAATGTGCAAAATGCGCAACTTCACTTTTTATGCTGATGATACTGTTATTTATTGTTGTGCCTCGTCTTCACAAAAGCTTCCAGAACTTGCAAACTGCTTTTAATACTGTTCAACATACTTGTGTCAATTGAAGCTGATCCTCAATACTGACAAAACTAAACTAATGGTGGTTTTTCTAAAGCAAGAAATAGACCTCTTGAACCTTCACCTATTACTACCTTGTTCAGGGCAATGAGATTGAGCCTGTAACCTCATATATAATATCTTGGAATTTTAAATTGATGACAGCCTCTCTTATTAAATTGCATATTCAACAACTTACAAAAAAATGTAAGCTGAAGTTTGGATTTTATTCTTAGGAATAAGGCCTGTTTTTTATTTTGAAGCCAGAAGGAGGCTAGTATCAGTAACAGTCAGTGGCCAAATGTTTTGAGAATGACACAAATATTAATTTCCAAGTTTGCTGCTTCAGTGTCATTAGATATTTTTGTCAAGATGTTGCTATGGAATACTGAAGTGTAATTACAAGCATTTTCTAACTGTCAAAGGCTTTTTGATGTTGATGTTGAGATGTTGATGGCAAAGAGTCATATTTGTAGTGTTGACCCTTCTTTTTCAAGACTTCTGCAATCCGCCTGGCATGCTGTCAATGAACTTCTGGGCCACATCTTCGACTGATGAAGCCAATTCTTGCATAATCAATGCTTGAGTTTGTCGCAGAATTTGTGGGTTTTGTTTGTCACACCGCATTTTGAGGATTGACCACAAGTTCTCAATGGGATTACAGTCTGGGGAGTTTCCTGCCATGGAACCAAAATGTCGATGTTTTGTTCGCCGCGAGCCACTTAATTATCCCTTTTGCCTTATGGCAAGGTGCTCCAATTATGATGGAAAAGGCATTGTTCGTCACAAACTGTTTCCTGGATGGTTGGGAGAAGTTGCTCTCAGAGGATGTGTTGGTACCGATTCTTTTATTCATGGCTGTGTTCTTAGGCAAAAATTGTGAGTGAGCCCACTACCTTGGCTGAGAAGCAACCCCACACATGAATGGTCTCAGGATGCTTTACTGTTGGCATGACACAGGACTGATGGTAGCGCTCCACCTTGTCTTCTCCGGACAAGCTTTTTTCCAGATGCCCCAACAATCGGAAAGGGGATTCATCAGAGAAAATGGACTTTACCCCAGTCCTACAGCAGTCCCAATCCCTGTACCTTTTGGCAGAATATCAGTTAGTCCTGATGTTTTTCCTGGAAGAGAGTGACTTCTTTGCTGCCCTTCTTGACACGCAAGCCATCCACCAAAAGTCTTTGCCTCACTGTGGCGTGCAGATGCACTCACACCTGCCTGCTGCTATTCCTGAGCAAGCTCTGTACTGGTGGTGCCCCGATCCGCAGCTGAATCAACTTTAGGAGAGCTTGGTCTGGGTGCTTGCTGGACTTTCTTGGGCACCCTGAAGCCTTCTTCACAACAATGTGACCCTCTCCTTCGAAGTTCTTGATATTCGTAAATGGTTGATTTAGTGCAATCTTACTGGCAGCAATATCCCTTGCCTTGTTGAAGCCCTTTTGTGCAAAGCAATGATGACGGCACGTGTTTTTTGCAGGTAGCCATGGTCGACAGAGGAAGAACAATGATTCCAAAGCACACCTCCTTTTGAGGCTTCCAGTCTGCTATTCGAACTCATCCAGCCATGACGTGTGATCTCAGCCTTTTCCTCGTCAACGACTCACAACCTGTGTTAAGGAGGAATCACTGACATGATGTCAGCTGGTCCTTTTGTGGCAGGGCTGAAATGCGTGGAAAGTTTTTTGTGGGATTCACGTTCATTTGCATGGCACATAAGGACTTTGCAATTAATTACAATTCATCTGATCATCTCTTTCAATAAATTCTGGAGTATATGCAATTGCCATCATACAAACTGAGCAGCAGACTTTCGTGGTGAAAATGTATATTTGTGTTCATTCTCAAACTTTTTGGACGACTGGTACATTTATGCCTTTACTAGACTATGGGGATATTTTATATATGAATGCTTCCGCTCAGTGTGTGAGATCAATTGACACCCTTTACCATGGAGAATTGACATTTAGTGTTAACTGCAAAACCCTTACGCAACACTGCACTTTATATACCAGGGTTGGCTGGCCTTCTCTAATCACTCGTAGGCTCAGTCACTGGTATACTTTTATTTACAAAGCCATTTTGGGTTTACTACCATTTTATTTGGGCATTTTTATTGTTCATAAATGTYGTGGGTTCGCAGGACTCCTTGTTCGCAAGACTTTATCCTGTTAYCTGTTCCAACTGTCCGAACTGAATTTGGTAAAAGGGCTTACATGTACTCTGCGCTATCGGCTTGGAACGCCTTACAAAATACTTGTAAACTGGAAGAACTTGTCCCGATTGGTGTTTTTAAATTACTGATGATGGATTTTGAGTCTGATTCCCTGACCTGTCAATGTTATTTTTTTGCTGTTTAATGATTTTMTTATACTCTTGTGAATTCTATGGTTTTTACTAGATTACTTGTAGTTTTTCATGTTGTCTGTCTGTAATTGTCACGCCCTGACCTTAGAGTTCCTTATTATTTTCTATGTTTGGTTAGGTCAGGGTGTGACTCGGGTGGGAAAGTCTATGTTTTCTATTTTTATTGTTTTTTGGCCGTCTGTTTCCCAATCAGAGGCAGCTGTCTATCGTTGTCTCTGATTGGGGYTCATACGTAAGTTGTCATTTTCCTTTTGGGTTTTGTGGGATCTTGTTTTCTGTCTGACAGAACTGTGCGCTTTCGTTTTCACGTTTGTTATTTTGTTTGAGTGTTTTTGAAATAAAGGAATCATGAACACTTTCCACGCTGCGCTTTGGTCCACTCTTCCTTRGACAAACGAGAGCCGTAATTGTATAATGACTTGGTGCTGCCTATCTTGGCCAGGATTCTCTTGAAAAAGAGATTTCAAATCTCAACGAGCACTTCCTGGTTAAATAAAGGTTTAATAAAAAGAGTACTTTATACCACTGACAGTAGGCTACAGCGCTATGATACTGTACTGTATGCCTATGAGACAGTCTCATTATATAGTTACATTTTCCTATCACTCTTTTTATTCACTTTGAATACATTTMCTGAAGCAAGGAAATAAATATWATTTATACACAGCAAGTCACCAGACAATAATGGGCTACTTTCCCTTTTTATTTATCTGATATTAATTACGTGATATACGCTGAGAAGCACATAAGCAAGAAAGGAATCCCTAGGACTTTGACTTGGTTATGCAGCTCTAAAGAAAATAAGCAATCAATCAATCAACCAAATGTATTTATAAAGCCCTTTTTACATCAGCAGAT
>NC_036855.1:31547240-31551562 GCF_002910315.2 Salvelinus sp. IW2-2015
AAAAACCTCAAACAGCAAGCAATGCAGATGTAGAAGCACTGTGGCTAGCAAAAGCTCTCTAGGAAGGCAGGAACCTAGGAAGAAACTGAGAAAGGAACCAGGCTGTGAGGGGTGGCCAGTCCTCTTTTGGCTGTGCCGGGTGTAGATTATAAGAGTACATGGCCATTTAAGGCCAGATTGTTCTTCAAGATGTTCAAACGTTCATAGATGACCAGCAGGGTCAAATAATAATAATTGGTTGTAGAGGGTACAACAGGTCAGTACCTCAGGAGTAAATGTCAGTTGGCTTTTCATAGCCGAGCATTCAYAGGTCGAGACAGAAGGTGCGGTAGAGAGAATCAAAAACAGCAGGTCCGGGACAAGGTAGCACGCCCGGTGAACAGGTCAGGGTTCCCTAGCTGCAGGCAGAATTGTTGCTACTGGAGCAGCAGCACGATCAGGTGGACTGYGGACAGACAGGAGTCATCAGGCCATGTAGTCCTGAGGTATGATCCTAGGGCTCAGGTCCTCTGGGAGGGGCGAGAGAGAGGGAATTAGAGGGAGCATACTTAAATTCACACAGGACACCAGATATGACAGGAGAATTACACCACATGGACTATTGTAGCATAGATAGTGGAGACTGAGACAGGGGTGGGTCTGGGGACACTGTGGCCACGTCCGACAATACCCCCGGACAGGGCCAACCAGGCAGGATATAACCCCACCCACTTTGCCAAAGCACAGCCCCCACACCACTAGAGGGATATCAACAGACCACCAACTTACTACCCTGACACAAAGATRTCCTCCACCGCAAAACCGGACAGGAATATCAAGTCTGACTCAACCCACTCAAGTAACGCATGGAAGAGCACRAGTAAGCCAGTSACTCYGCCCCCGTAATAGGGTCAGAGYCAAAGAATCKCAGTGGAGAGAGGGGAGCCAGCCAGGCAGAGACAGCAAGGGCGGTTCGTCGCTCCAGTGCCTTGCCGTTRGCCTTCYCAACTCTGAGCCAGACAACACTCAATCATAGGACCTACTGAAGAGATGAGTCTTCAGTAATGACTTAATGAAGGTTGAGACCGAGTCTGTGTCTCTTACATCGATAGGCAGGCCATTCCATAAAAATGGAGCTCTATAGGAGAAAGCCCTGCCTCCAGCTGTTTGCTTAAACATTCTYGGGACATTGAAGAGGCCTGTGTCTTGTGACCGTAGCGTACATGTAGGTATGTACAGCAGGACCAAATCGGAGAGACAGGTAGGAGCAAGCCCATGTAATGCTTTGTACTGTAGGTTAGCAGTTAAACCTTGAAATCAGGKCTTAACCGGAAGCCAATTTTTAAKACTTTTTTTATTTAACCTTTATTTAACCAGGAAGGGCTCATTGAGATTTGAAATCTCTTTTTCAAGAGCGTCCTGGCCAAGATAGGCAGCACCAAATCATTACACAATTACTGACAGACAACATGAAAAACTACAAGTAATCTAGTAAAAACCATAGAATTCACAAGAGTATAACAAAATCATTAAACAGCWAATTAAAAACATTGACAGGTCAGGGAATCAGTCTCAAAATCCTTCATCAGTGATTTAAAAACACCAATCSGAACAAGTTCTTCRAGTTRAAAAGTATCTTGTAAGGTGTTCAGAAAACACAATTACATCAGCATCTGTTGATTTAGCCCAAATCCTAACCCCATCAATTTTTGACAACAGGCTGCGTCCATTTAAATACCAATCCAGATGTAGATTTTAAAATCAGGGGGGTTTGGAGACATTGCATATCAGGGCCAGGGTTAGGTTGAACCGTTACCCTGATATCAACAAAAGAAGAATAACAAGGCACCCTTGTTTAATAACCTTGCACGACTTCTCTATTTTAAGATTCACAGTGAGTTTCCAGACCATACAAAACAGTCATTTTAAAGCCATTAGACATTGGTAGTGCGCACAAGTTCGTACTGTTCACATCATAACCACAAATGCATCAGCCCTTGGATGAGTGGACCGGAGTGAAAAAGAGCGAGTTCCTGCAGACAAAATGTCTAATGGACGGGAGAGCACATTGTCAGATGTACTCACCGCAGCGACACATGTTCGTTTTCTCCAGAGTTCAGTAAAGTGCAGTGCACAAAGCAAAACCACGAAAATTGTCATTTTCTCTGAGAGATGTAAGAAATAGAGTCCAAGGAAAGTATAAGGGGAGAGAGGGACCCGTGTCTATGTATGAGTCTGTATGTGAGTGTGTACGCATGTGATTAGATTGGGTGTTGGAGTCGATTGAGAGAACTGGTTGGGGATCGTTGAGCTGCCTTCTGACAGCCAGGCGGAGAGCGAAGAGGAGCAGCTTGGACGAGACACTCCGTGGAGGGAAAGCTGAAGAAAGAACTCAGGCCAACCAGAGATAGGGTTACTTTGGTAAACTTCAAGTAAAGAAGTGCAAATAGAGGATTTTTTTTTTTAAACCGAGTTGAGGGAGACCCGTGATCTTTAACCGCAAAACAAAATAGTTGTGCACTACACAACAAGGAAATTGTGGATTTACTCAACCATAAATGAATAGGTTATTAGTAGGTTAAAATCTACTAGACTTGAATCTGCATCTTGGATTTTGCAATCATGTGACACAGCAATTGGCTCAGCTGAGTAATGTCAACAGCTGCTGTCTGGATGATCGCTGCTAGCTCTCATCTTCATCTCAACTAATTTGCATCTCGACGCGCTGCTGSCAGCTACCTCATTTTCCTKCTCAACCTGTACTGCCACTGGCTGCCTTGATCAGTAGATCAAGCAAAAAAAAATATTTCATTCACTGKTTTTCTCACATTGGCTAACTGAGTTTGCTTATTTTTATTCACATACTGTAGGTATATTCTTCAAGATTTTTCATTTTGTCTCTCTTTACGGGAATTCTTCACAGGAGATATTTTCAAACAAGGAAGTGCATTTTAACCAATCAGGTTGCCGGAAAGGGCCTTTAAATGCCAGTAACCAATCAGATGTCAGGAAATTACTCATCTTTCAGCACGAAGCACTACGTCTACAAATAGCCATGTATGGACTAGCTAACAATATGCTCTGGAAAACAAGCTTTGAATGAAATATGATTCAACATGGAGAGTTTTAAAAATAGAGGTTGAAGTTCTACATTAAACATGCTATCAAGAACAAAATGTATGACAGGTGTAGCTGACAGAGCTGGGATAAAATTATACAAATCAAGTATTTATATACATTATTGACGATTTATTTGTACATTTTATGAAAATAGGGAAGTTATTTTTGCAAAATATCCCAAAATCGACAGATGGAAGCAAAAGCAACATTTTTGCATGTGGTGTCTGGCCTTAAAATAAATGGTTACATCAAATGGTTTTGTATTGAATAAGCCATCTGATTCGATGAAAGATGGAGTTGAATGTGTGTTTCTGCCCATAATTTAATTTAAAGTACTCCAAAGTTTTTTTRCCATCATTCTTTATATCATTGATCTTGGCTTCATAATACAGTTGCTTCTTCTTTTTGTAGAGCCAGTCAGATGTGTAGCCAGACTTATTAGCCACTCCTTTTGCCCCATCTCTTTCAACCGTACAGTTGTTCAATTCCTCCTCAATCTATGGAGCCTTAACAATTCTGACACAATTTCTTTACAGGTGCATGTTTATCAATAATTGGAAAAAGCAATTTCATGAATTCATCAAGTGCAGCGTCTAGATTGCTCCTTATTAATCACATCAGACCCACCCAAAAAATTGAAACATCAAATCGATAAGAGTCACAGCAAAAATCCTTTTTATCTCTATTTTAGGCGCCAGATATATCCACTATATGTGATCACTCTGGCATCCAATGGATACAGCTTTATAAAAAACGATCTCTACCAGTATTAGTAAAAATGTGATCAATATATGTTGTATGATCTTGTCCTGTAGTGTTTGCAACACCCTGGTAGGTTGATTAATAGCCTAACCCAGATTACAGGCACTGGTTACATGAGATGCTGTCCAAGGTGGGTGTAGGCTGGGGCATTGGAAGTCAGGCGCCAGAAAGCATAGGATGAGTGGACAAGGCCGGCTTCTTTCTAACTTGGGGACTCCTCTGGGGACACCGTGGGACCCGCATGACCCAGTTGGGTGTGAGGTCGTTGCTCACTGGTGCTGGTGTCACTGATGAAAGAGAAAGATGGTTCACGCGTCAGTTCTCAAAAAATAGTCACTCATCAAAAATTCATACATAGGACGCGAGAGAGCACAGAGTCAACCAAAAAGGTAGTTTGACTGAATATCGTCACTTTACAGTTCCACATATTAGCGTCTGAATACATGCAACAAGCTGTTTAA
>NC_036855.1:31551587-31554297 GCF_002910315.2 Salvelinus sp. IW2-2015
CCGGAAGAGTGCCAACCTGACAATTACACACACAGACATGGGGGGAACAGAGGGTTAAATACACGACATGTAATGAGGGAATGAATACCAGGTGTGTGGGAAAACAAGACAAAACAAATGGAAAATGAAAGGTGGATCGGCGATGGCTAGAAGACCGGTGACGTCGACCGSCAAACGCTGCCCGCTGCCCGCACAAGGAGAGGGACCGACTTCGGCGAAYGTCGRGACAGATGCTTCCTCTTGAGAGGACAGCTTTATGAGAATCAGTCAATATTCAGGTCCCAAAGAAAGAATAACTCTCTGTTTACATCACATACATTATCAAGCTTTTCACACACATTATTTAGATACTGACTGTTAGCACTTGGTGGCCTATAGCAACACCCCAAATAATAGGCTTTAGATGAGGCAGGTGAACCTGGAACCACAGCGCTTCAATAACACTTGACATGAGATCTTCTCTAAGCATTACAGGGATATGGCTATGAATATCTATAGCAACACCTCTCCTATAAGCAGTCCTGTCTCTTCCATAGATGTTATATCCTTGTATTGCTACCGCTGTATCATCAACGGAAATATCCAAGTGAGTATCAGAAATGGCTAATTAGTTATTGATTTCCTAAACCTTATTGCTAAGGCTACATATATTATTATGGGCTATTTTCAGCCATTTCCTGTGTAGCTTCTCAGAGATAGACATACAGTAATATGGAATAGAACAAACAAAGGAAGAAAAAAACATTCAGCAGGTCATTAATCAGTTGGTGTGTGTAAGTGTGTGTGAGTGTGCTGCGGGGTTGAAGCTACGAACCCATAGGCTTGGCTTGCTCATCCCTTCCAGGCTTTTGGGCGGGAGGGTGGACAATGAGCCTGGCATAGCGGATGTAAGCAATGTCCCCATGRGCTCTGGCAGTTTCATTGCCGGGATAAGTTATTTTCTCTTCTGGCACACAGCTTCAGGATAGTCCTTGTTGAGGAAAATGTACGTTCCTTTCAAGTTCTTTGCTTTTTCCATAACAGCTACCTTGTTCTTGAACCTCAGGAACTTGACCACTATTGGTCTGGGCATGTCACCTGGGCRGGTGGTTGGTTTTCCAGTCCTGTGGACACGTTCCACCTCAATCTTCCTGTGGTCCATCTTTAGTTTTTCCGAGATCATTTCCCTAATTTTGTCCTCAGACTCCGTCCAGGTATCATGTGGAGATTCTGCAATTCCGTCCACAGCAATGTTGTTCCGCCTTGATTGTCCCTCAAGATAATTGGATTCCTTCGTCATTCCTATCATGGTTTCACATACAGAACTGATGTCCTCTCTCAATGACCTACAGATTGTAAGCTTATCAGACCTTTGGTCGGCAGCATCCCTGGACAGATAGCAGCGGTCCCAGCAACTGATGCCAACCGCGTCACATGATCCAAATTTAAAAGTAACCAAACTTTTTCAATAGAACACTTTTTCAGAGACTTTCAAAACTTTCCAAAACAATAAACCGAGCTCTCGCGCAGTGGTCTAAGGCACTGCATCTCAGTGCTTGAGGCGTCACTACAGCCCCTCGTTCGATTCCAGGCTGCCGGCCGTGATTGGGAGTCCCATAGGGCGGCACACAATTGGCCCAGCATCGTCCGGTTTAGGGTTTGGCCTTAACTGAATTTCCTTGTTAAATAAAGATATGACWAATAAACAAACCTGAACTTGAACCTAGAAGGGAACACCAGCCAGAAAGAGAGGAGAAAAGATGGCCAGCTTTGTGGTTAGATTGTTATGTGATCWAAAAATATACCATTAGCTGGTAGAACTGACAAAATGAAATTAATCATAGAAGTCTTATAAATTTATTCCATTCTACAGGTCCATTTTTTGGGCTCTTGCATCTTCATTTTCATATAGGCTAGAGGCTATGTAACTTCTTATCTGTGGAGTTGTGTTGCTGTGGAGTTGGATTTTTCTTTACAGTTAAGTTGCCCTGGTCGTGTCAGTGAACAGTAACTTTCAAACGAACTAATGACATGTTGCTGTCACGTTCGTCGTACGAACTGGAAATATACTCAGACCAATGTGCAGCGTGATTTGGGTTGCACATGTTTAATAAAGGAAACTCACAAAAACAATAAACAGGAAACGAAACGTGAAGTCCAAGCAGTGCTCACAGGTAACTACAAAAAAACAAAAACAAGATCCCACAAAAACCAGTGGGGACATGGCTGCCTAAATATGATCCCCAATCAGAGACAACGATAAACAGCTGCCTCTGATTGGGAACCATACCAGGCCAACATAGAAATACTTAACCTAGATAGGAACACCCCCCCTAGTCACACCCCGACCTAACCAAAAGAGAGAATAACAAGGCTCTCTATGGTGAGGGCGTGACAGTTGCATGACGACCCTGCACCAGAACCTGTGTTTGTATAGTTCATTGTGTTKTCCTGTGTACTCCTTGTCCTTTGACCAGGCTTAAAAMAGATAAGTCTGAGGTTTTGACTACTTTTGGTCTGAAGTAGTGCACTATGTAGAGAATTGGGTTCCATTTGGGACATAGATCAGCATAGATCTGCAGAGGACAGTTATGATTTGAAAGTCCTGTTTGATTGTTTGAACATTCATTTTATGAGGCTATTTGCATTCTTATTCACCGCTCTAAGCTACTTTGACTTTATCCCCTCGTCACTCATCTTTTATTTCTCACTCTGTATTACACACATTCTC
>NC_036855.1:31554457-31588747 GCF_002910315.2 Salvelinus sp. IW2-2015
TGAGGTTTTGACAATGCAGTCTTTTAAACCGAAGAGTAATTGAGCAAAATCTGTTTAATCCATTTTCACTGCCCCATTGTGTCAGAGCTAAAACATTGTCACGGGTGTTAAGCCTCATATCTATAAGAGAGCACACAGACAGCAAGACATACACACAGGGGCGGCAGGTATCCTAGCGGTTAGAGCATTGGGCCAGTAACAGTCGCTAGTTCGAATCCCCGAGCCGACAAAGTGACAAATTGGTCGATGTGCCCTTGGGCAAGGGACTTAACTCTTATTGCTCCATGGTCGCAGTTGATAATGGCAGACCCTGGCCGTGTCCCAACTCTCTGAGGGTGTCTCAGGGGGGGTTCACACATGCTGTCTCATGCTGTCACATTCCTGACCTTATTTCCTTTGTTTAGTCTTTGTTTAGTTGGTCAGGACGTGAGCTGGGTGGGTGTAGTCTATGTTTTGTGTTTCTATGTTGGGTTTGTTGTTTGGCCTAATATGGTTCTCAATCAGAGGCAGGTGTTTTGCATTGTCTCTYATTGGGAACCATATTAAGGTAGCKTGTTTGCACTGTTGGTTTGTGGGTGATTGTTTTCTGTCTTTGTGTTCTGCACCAGATAGGACTGTTTRCGGTTTTCACATTTATTGTTTTGTAGCTTGTAGTGTTCACGTTATTATTCTTTATTAAACATGTTGAACACTAGCCGCGCTGCGTTTTGGTCCTCTCCTTCAGCCCAGGAAGAAAGCCATTACACATGCGTATAAACCACACTTGTACATGTGTGAAATAGAACAAATATAAGCACACACTAAATTATTGTTATTATTATTATTATTTATTTATTACAAACACTTGAATCCTTACCTGACTCTTTCGTCTCTGATTAGCAGCTTTTCTTTGCCGCCAAATCTATCTAATCTAAAATAAGAATGACTTCATCAGGGGTGGTGTGTATTATTTGGAAATTAGGAGGAGAATACTGTGTACAAATCACCCCCAGCCGTCAACACAGGACACCAGGACACCCACCCTGCTGCTCCGCCAGTTCACACCTGCTGCATAGACCACTGAGCAGGCAACATACCAATTTCCCACCTGTCAGTCTAAGAGCAGTACACTGAGTATGGAAATGGTGAGGGACCAGCAGTTACCAAAACCCATTGTCCCCTTTGCCCCCACACACTGCTTCTCTTCCCAATCTGTCTCCTATACATACTATGAAGACAGCAGATGGCACCATTTATAGTGCACTATAGGCCCTGGTCAAAGTAGTAAACTACTGTATGTAGGGAATAGGGTGCCATGTGGAATGCAACCGGTGATGACAGGCTGTATCCTTGTGTAAATTAATCTATGTGCCATAAGTGTTGTGTTATGAGGTGGTGAGTGAGTGGCACAGGTAGATATGGGTTGGAGGGAGGGAGGGTTAGTGAGAAATTTCCAACCTACTATGAACTGAGTGAGAGACCTCCTGCGGCTCCCTGACATCTGCACTCCCAATCAAGACCTTTCTCCCCTTCTCCCCTTTCTGCCCCTCTCTCTCTCCACCCACACACTCTCTCTCCCTTCTCTCTCTCTCTCTCTCTCTCTCTCTCTCTCTCTCTCTCTCCCCCCCTCCCCCCCCCCCCCCCCCCCCCACAACCCTCCCCCCCCCCCCCCCCCCCCCCCCCCCCCCCCCCCCCCCCCCCCCCCCCCCCCCCCTCTCTCTCTCTCTCTCTCCACCCAATACACTCTCCCTTCTCTCTCTCCACCCAACACACTCTCTCTCCCTACTCTTTCTCTCTCCACCCAACAAACTCTCTCTCCCCTCTCTCTCTCTCTCTCCACCCAATACACTCTCCCTTCTCTCTCTCTCTCTCTCTCTCCACCCAACACACTCTTTCTCCCTTCTGTCTCTCTCTCTCCACCCAACACACTCTCTTTTCCTTCTCTCTCTTTCCCACATCCCCATTCTCTCCCTATCGCTTATTTATTTTTTTAGCTCTCTCTTTCCCTCTCTCTGACACAAACACACACAACCATTCTTCTGCATACAAACATTCTCCGTCTCTTGATTCCTCTTTGTGCTCACACTATTCCAACAACAATTACACTAACCCATACACAAATTCATAGCTTTTGTTTGGATGCATCCTCAATACAAATATGCTCAGCCTGTGATTGATGCGATCCTGTTGTTCCAACCCATCTCCCCGRCAGAGTGTAATTGGCTGTGTGACTGATGTTGATGCCTTCRTCTGGCTGGTCACCTAAACCACCGTGCTCTCCATGTGAGCCTGTTGAGCCTGTCATTATTCTGAGACCCACAGAGCCGGGGGCAATTCATCTGAGGCCAGTAATGGATAATGACTGGGGCTGCTATGACATTCAATCTGCGTCCCATATTTCATCCTATTCCCTATATAGTGCACTACCTTTGACCAGAACCCATTGGGTTGAATGATTGATCCTGTAATTTCAATGGCTTACTGATTCTTTCAATACTGTCTCTTTTTTGTTTAAGGCGCGGCTGCCCAGGGGAAGGTGCAGGTAAGAAGGAAGTTGCCATGTGCTGGTTGGTAGTGTTTGACTGTCTGACTAAGTTGAGAGAATATATTTTATTTATCTTGATTTGAAAATGAAATAATGTCTTCCTTCGACCCTGCACCAGAACCTGTGTTTGTATATTTCATTGTGTTCTCCTGTGTGCTCCTTGTCTTTTGACCAGGCTTAAAAGAGATAAGTCTGAGGTTTTGACTAATGGTGGAGAAGGAGAAAATAAAACGTGTAAACTTGCAACCTGTTGTTGACTTCTTTATTTTGCCACTCAACCTAAACTTTAYGAAACTGTATGTTAGGCAGAGCTCCTCATGCTCTTGTTTAAACCTGGGGTGGCGTAGGATTTGCTACACTTATTTCTCTCCTGCCTTACAATAACCACAAACCTCTAACTGGGAAAATGACTGATTACTGCGAGACACAACAGCAAATAATCCGCCAACAAAATGATGATATTAATTCTATATAGTTATTGTCACTGCATGGGGCATAGCCTTTATCTATTTAGCTGCCGTCCCGGAACCCGTATGTCATGTTGAGATAGAGATGGAAAATTGCTTAGCAAACAGACTTACAGTTCCTCTATTTATACAATACTGTGTATATATGTGTGTGTGTATACGTTTGTGCGTGAGTTTACATTGCAAACAGACTTACAGTTCCTCTATTTATACAACACTGTGTGTATATGTGTGTGTGTATACGTTTGTGCGTGAGTTTACACAGTATGTTCTGACCTGTAGTTAGTTGGCATTGGAGATGTGGGGATGGAAGTTTGTGGGGTTTGCAAAGTTTTCTTAGTAATAGGAGGTCTATTTAATTTAGGTCCTGGGTCATTCCAAATCAAAAGCACAAGAAAGAGAACATTTATCTCAGATTYTTTTGAAATCATTTCTGTTTTTCAAAAATAGATAAGATTAGTATTCCTGCAACATTATTTTGTTTAACTYTAATTTGATCTCTGCGGAATTAAGCTAATTGATTGCACCCAAATTGGCCATTTTAATGTGTAGGATTCATWTAATATTCAATAAATATAGCACCTAACATCTGATTTGGGAATTCTTAAAAAATAATCACCTAATAGCAGGAACAGCACCATCTACTGGTCAGAACCTGGTAATATCAGGATGCAGGATGGAACATAAACCTAACAACATCAATCACTAATTTCTTTGACAGGGGGAAAAAWCATCACCAAATTCAATGAGAAGACATTACATAGGATAAAGAAACAACACTCCAAGCTCCATACAATTTCTGAAACATAGAGAACTGATACTATATACTTGTTGTTGGGGTTGGATTGTCGTGGGGTGTGGGAGGTTTGTGGATGGATTTTGACCCCTTCTTTGGATTCCTTATGTCTTACTCATTGTTAGAAAAA
Organism: Salvelinus sp. IW2-2015; assembly: GCF_002910315.2. Classification (NCBI taxonomy): domain Eukaryota; kingdom Metazoa; phylum Chordata; class Actinopteri; order Salmoniformes; family Salmonidae; genus Salvelinus; species Salvelinus sp. IW2-2015. The sequence goes on from NC_036855.1 coordinate 31,558,375, forward strand.
AGTTTGGTCTAAATCGAATGTTAGGTACTATAATTATTGCATATTATATGAATCCTGTAAATTAAAATGGCCAATTTAGGCACAGTCATTTCTCAGATAATGTTTCCGGAATGCTTATCTTATCTGTTTCTAACTACAGAAACMTTTTCATATTCATCTGAGATGGTGGTTGTAATGGCATGCTGAAATGACATGGAATGACCCTCCTATGTCACTATCCATTAGATTTTGATGAGTCAGCACCGGGAGAAAACACATACAAAACATGACATTGACTTAGTGCTGCCCTGCCGATGCTGTGCCAGTGCCTTGCAGGGCAGAAATAAACTTCTTGGATAGAGCCTGCAGCTGCAGCAGCAGCCATGAACACACAACACTGCAGCACCAGGCCCTGTCGCTTTCAGGTTGCTCACTCAGACAGACAGACATATTGTAGCCCACAATGCTTTTGTAACTTAATGGATGCATCGCAAATTGCACCCTAATCCCTATTTAATGTAATACTTTTATCCAGGGCCTATATGGCACTGTATAGGGAATAGGGTTCCATTTGTGAGGCATCCTTTGTGATTCATAAGTCAATGGGTCTTTCTTGGGAAGAAGTGCAAAGAACGAACAGCTCTGCTCTGTAGCATGGCTGCTCTGCTCTGCTCTGTAGCATGGCTGTTCTGCTGAGCATGGCTGCTCTGTAGCATGGCTGCTCTGCTCTGCTCTGTAGCATGGCTAATCTGCTCTGCTGCGCATGGCTGCTCTGCTCTGTAGATGCGCTCTGCTCTGCGCATGGCTGCTCTGCTCTGTAGCATGGCTGCTCTGCTCTGTAGCATGGCTGCTCTTCTGTCATGGCTGCTCTGCTCTGTAGCATGGCTGTTGTCTGTAGCATGGCTGCTCTGTAGCATGCTGCTCTGCTCTGTAGCATGGCTGCTTCTGCTTGTTAGCATGGCGCTCTGCTCTGTAGCATGGGCTCTGCTCTAGCTGCTCGTTTAGCATGGCTTGCTCTGCTTTGTACATGCTGCCTTGTAGCATGGCTGCTCTGCTCTGTAGCAGGTGGGCTGCTTCTGCTCTGTAGCATGGCTGCTCTGTAGCATTGGCTGTTCTGCTCTGTAGCATGGCTGCCTCTGCTCTGTAGCATGGCTGTTCTGCTCTGTAGCATGGCTGCTGCTCTGTAGCAGTGTGCTGCTCTTAGACTGCTCTGTAGCTGTAGCTGTGCTGCTCTGTAGCATGGCGCTCTGTAGGCATGGCTGCTCTGCTCTGTAAGCATTGAGCATGCTACTCGCTCTGTTAGCATGGCGTCTGCTTTGTAGCATGGCTGCTCTGCTCATGTAGCATAGCTTGCTCTTTAGCATGGCTGTTCTGCTCTGTAGCATGGCTGCTCTGCTCTGTAGCATGGCTGCTCTGCTCTGTAGCATGGCTGTTCTGCTCTGTAGCATAGCTGCTCTGTAGCATGGCTGCTCTGCTCTGTAACATGAGCATGGCTACTCTGCTCTGCTTAGCATGGCTGATCTGCTCTGTAGCATGGCTGCTCTGCTCTGTAGCATGGGCCAAGTCATCTAGTGGCTACCTCTCTAGGTCCCTGAGGTAATTTATCAGGAGACAAGTATGAGAGGGTACTGGAGAAATTACTTTAAACAGAGAATTAAATGGTTGTAATATGTAATAAGGAAAACTAGTCCCCGGCCTGAAAAGCTAGTTGCTGACAGTGATGGATGTAGATGGGGATAATAAGATACAATGATTCCTAATTAGAGGGTATTACCGTGTTGTAAAAATAGTTTGTAGTGAGGCTGGTGTATGGATACTGATTATGGATACTGACAGCTCCAAGCTGAAGTGGGATATGCTGTTATTTGTATACTGATTTCCATCTCTGTATAGAACCTGATTGGTTGCATCCCAAATGGCACCCTATTCTCTATTATAGAGGGCCCTGGTCAAAAGTAGTGCACTATATAGAGAATCAAGGTTGGGTAGATTGCTTTCTAAATGTAATCCGTTACTGAACTTTGGGATTACCCAAAAGTTAACTTTCTGTTACTTTTGGATTACTTCCCCTTTAAGGAGGCATTAGAAGACAAACGGGATCAATCAAACACGTTTGGTGTTTCATCATAGGGTTCAGACTTGCTCAGGCAGAACTCATTTAAGATTGTGCCTTTTTTCAATGCTGAATGTTATGTCATTGAGAAAACAGAAAGGTGTTCATTTCTTTTTTCCTCAAAATCCTTTCTAAATTTTAAAGTAATTCAATTAGTAATCATCTAGTTTTTCAAAAGTGTCTGTACTCTGATGAAAAAATCTGATGAATCAGTTACTCCCTAACCCTGTAGGGAATAGGATGCCATTTGGGATGCACACTCTATTTCTGTATGGATAATGATCTGTCTCTGGGATGATGACTTGGAATATGCTAGACCGTTAGGAGATTTTATGACGTCAACTTGCTCTGGCAAAACTCTGGCATTGCCATACTAGATTCCAGRAATCCAGTAATTTAATCATAACTATGACTAGTTGTGGCTCTTTGTGTAATAGGCAAAATATCTTAAGGGAAGGTGGATTATTGGCAGCATGTGGACTCACTACGCTCATTGAATTATCCTCTCACCAGGGTTTGTTTCTTTCTTTGTTTGTTTGCTTCATAGCTTTGATGAAGTTCTTTTGAATGGTTTGATTGAGATTCTGGTCACCGTTGTCTGAATGGAGGAGAACATTGGCTGATGYCTATTCTGTGAAATGTTGATTGTGTTTACTTAGTCTGAAAGAAAGAACTTCACTTGACACCGGATTACAAAGCCCTACACACACCCAGCAAGAGAAGTCCAAGTTTTACTCTGAATAGTTAACTGCTGTATAATTTGTGTGTGTGTGAGTACATGCACGTGTGTGTGCAAGCGACCCTGTTAGTTTTAATGAGATAGATGCTTCTGCTGGTGTTTGCTTGTTCATAAAATTTGTGCAAGTTTACATTAAGGTATATTTACTTTGCTGTTTCTGTACTTCTTGTGTATGCATGTGTTTGTTTAAACACATTTAAACTGCTTTATTACAGACAGYAATACTCCTCAATTTCATCAGCTGTCCTGGTGGCTGTCCGGGTGGCGTGGTAACACGTGGTCTGTGGTTGTGAGGCCAAATTTTCTAAAATGACGCTGAAAYCGGCTTATGGTAGAGAAATGAACATACAATTATCTGGCAACAGCTCTGGTGGACATTCCTACAGTCTGCATGCCAATTGCACGCTCCCTCTAAACTTGAGACATCTGTGGCATTGTGATGTGTGACAAAACTGCACATTTTAGAGTAGRCCTTTATTTTTCCCAGCACCTGTGTAATGGTCATGCTGTTTAATTAGCTTCTTGTTATGCCACACCTATCAGGTGGATGGATTATCTTGGCAAAGGAGATATGTTCACTAACAGGGATGTAAACAAATTTGTGCACAAAATTTGAGAGAAATCAGCTTTTTGTGCATATGGAACATTTCTGGGATTTTTTATTTCAGCTCATTCAACATGGGACCAACACGTTTACTATAAATATAGTAAATTACCTTGGCTGGCAGTGTTTGATCTCTCACTCCCATTTACCATTTAACTTGAAGGAGCTGGTGGGCAGGAATAGTTGATTTTCCACTTCTTAATTGAATGCTTTTGTTTTGAATTGGTAGAAGAAAATAAAGAATAGCTGAAGGGTGAAGGACGCCTACACTCAATTCCAATCCAGAGAGAGGAAATGATTGATTGTCTAAATACAATTGTTTCAAAGGCAGCTCCTAGCTTCACAGCCCTGTTTGTGTTCTTTCTGATCTCATCCGAATAAATTGACAGAGGGAAAGGCGGCGGAGATGAACAGGGAAACACAATATAATATTTGTCTCCACTTTACCTCAGCTTAGCATTCACTCTTACTCAGTACTAATACTGCCAGGTGTCTCGGTTTCTTTGTAACTCAAACTGTAGAAGTACCAGAGAGGTAAGAAATAGCATTAATTAACATGATTAGGTTTAATTAACTCTAATATGAATTACATTTAAATGGAGTTGCTTGAAAAACACTTTCTCTTCCAACATAATGTGGGCGAGTTCTCCTGCAAATGTATCTTTAAAGTATGTAATCTGTCAAATTTGAGATGCAGTAGGTCTACACTGTCAGATGTATCAGGCAGACCATTATAGCGGATAAAATACTCCCACAGCCTTGCAGAGAAGCAAGTATCAAAATGTTTTATAGCACTAAAACACTAAATACAATTCTTAATTTCACCAGTGATGGTCGTTGTGAAAATTGGGGCCCTTCTCACGTATTTTACTCCCACTCTCTGATGGTCAAGCTACGAGAATAGATATCTAATTTCGTTAGAAAAGGAAGTAGAACTGAGAGAGTGGAGGAGGAATAGAGAGAGAGAGAGAGAGAGAGGGAGAGTACAGAAAGTCAGAGGATAGAGAGAGAGGATGACAGAGAGGGAAAGGAGGACAGAGAGGTGGACAGAAAGAGAGAGAGAGGTGTGCAGAGACAAAGAGAGAGGGGTGGACAGAGAGAGAAGAGGACAGAAAGAGAGAAAGAGGAAGCTTTTTATCTTGGCCTGTTCATGGCGTGCTTATGAATTCTGTAATTACTTTGACTCAGTGTCTGCCTCAGTAGCCCACATTTGAACTATTTCTCTATACAATGGGACGTGCCTCCACACTCAAATACTTGGTCTTATTCACCAAGCCACAGGCCCCAATTGAGGAGCCAGCCACGTCCTGCTCTCTGCCTGGTGTGATGTGTTAAGCCCATGGTTAACCCTCCCTCCTTCCCTGCCTCTGTGGCAGGAGCGCAATCTCATGTCCTTGCACAACTGACACAATCATCAACACCTGCCTGTGACTCGGAGAGAGAGAGAGATCCCTCATGGTATGGCTGGTATTGATCTGTTTCTCTCTCTCTCCTTCTGAGACAATCCCAGCTAACCACCACCAGAGCAATTGGACATTTAGCTGACTCCACCGTATAGTGGCGGTCCCTCTGACTCCTCTACTCCTGGTTGCCAGATTGCGCATCGGCGAGGTCACTCACCTCCATAGCTTAAGACAGACTTTCGTTCTCTTGCTCGCTTTCTCTCTTGTCCTCTCTCTCTCTCCATAGTTCAAGTGAATGTCACAAGGAGGGAGCTCTAGATTCCGTTTCGATGACAGTTAGCAAGCTGGACAGAGTAATGAGGCTATAAATGTGGGCCAATTATAACTTCTYCAGTTTCTATTCGTTTTTTTGTCATTTCAAAATCGATTGAGATAGTTTTTCGTCGGAAACAATATATATTTGTTTTTACTCAAACCACCTTGCAGGTTGTTGTGGAGGGGCTCGTGGTCCGGATCCGGCCCGTATGTTTGACACCCCTGCTCTAGAGCATCATACATARTATTGTATTTCAAAGGAAAACAGCATTGTATATCAAACTGCATCCCTTTGGTGGCAGAGAAATTGATGGCAGAGAGAATACACATCACAAACCGCGACCACAAACTCTTATTTTCCTGACAAACATCCCTCATGACCTAAGACTCATTCTGCTTCAAGATGTCTGTCTAAAACACTGCAACTCTGTTGGAATCTGAATATGGGGGAAACAGAGATGAAGGAGTCACACAATATCAACAGACACAGACAGACAGAAACCCTCTAAGACAGAACAAAGAGAGGGCAAAATGAGAAATTCCAGAAGAGTAGATCAAGGAGGGTGTACAGATGTCGGATATTAATATGACCCATTTCGTCGTCGTCGGGAAAATAATGCTGCAGCAGGAGGATTCTAATAAATATTTAATCACCACCAGGGGGCAGCTGGAAGCGGTGTTTGTAGGCTATACAATGCAGTACCGTACCTAGGGGCCTATGGTTTGGGGAAGGCTCTGCAAACCAACCGGCCTCATACCATCAAGCAGTGGCGATCCGTCATTCAGGGCCGGTGGGGCACCTGTTTTGAGCCCCACACTTTTAGGTTAATTTATTTATTTATTTATTAATTTTAAAAAATTGGGGGGGGGCTTGCCTGTTTTGCATTAATACATGTCACTCATATCAGTTTGCAAACAATGTAAAAAAAATAAAAAATAAAGCCGCATACAAACACGGTCTCTTTTTTGCTTTCTTGAGTAAGGCAGCTGAACARGCAGGTGTTTCAGTGTTTCAGCCTAGCTCAGTGCTTTCTGTGGTGGTGGGGCTAGCCAACAGAAAATACGGAGCATTGCGCCTGATTGGCTAKGTTTTCTGTCATGATTGGCTCWGTTTTCTGTCACTCATGGGACAGTATGTCATCCCCAATTCTAAGGTTAGAGCTCTAACATTTTAGCCCRTCGGGTTCTACAATAGAATTKTTTTAGAAATGCCCATKCAAGAAYGCTCAAGGTCATTGGCCACAGARAGAATGACATCAAATCATGTTATATCTACAGTAGCTTTGATTGGAKTGACATTGGTCAACATCATACTTCAAAATCTTAGCTAGCAAGCTAGCAGTCGTCACCATGAATCAAGTCGACAATCAAATCCTTTTCAATCCTTGTCATATGAAGAGAAATGATACGATATAAACGTTCTCTGTGCTCATCGGCCATTGGACATAAAACATTACACACCAAGTTGGAAATCGCAAAATTCAACAATGAGTGGTTTGGGAAATCAGTGGCTAACGTGTGAGTTCAAGACAACTGGGAACGACTGGAAATGGCGGTCATTCAACTTGGAATTGTAAATCCGGCATCTTTCTTTTGATGACAAAATTTGCCCACGAAGACCGCCACGCCACTTTCCTGTTCAAGCACATACAACGTAGTCCAAAAATGTCTTATGCTGCTTCATAAATTATATAGGATGCCAGAGAGATATGTATACTGTAGCTAAAGTAATACTAAGTGTATGTTGTGTAGTAAGCTGTTAGTTGCCCATGTGCCTCACCCTAATAATTTGGTTTATTTTRACCAATTCGGTATTGTAAGCACATCGTTCGTGGCCGGTGTGTGCTTGTTTGCCTATAACCTGTTTTAGAGAAATGTAATCATCGAATATTGTAAGAACTTTCATTGTCTGTTTATATGTAAGAACGGCCTGTGTTCTGAATTCTGTTGCTGTACATTTCAAAAGTGCTGAACAAATAGTTATATTGACTACGTCCGTCGTCTCTCACTCATTAATGTCTTAATCAAAATTACGGATTGCCTCTTATCCGCTTGTCGTTGTCACACCCTGACCATAGAGAGCCATTGTTTCTCTATGGTGTAGTAGGTCAGGGCGTGACTAGGGGGTGATCTAGTATATCGATGTCTATGTTGTGTTCTAGTTTCTTTTCTATGTTGGTGTTTTGTATGATTCCCAATTAGAGGCAGCTGGTAATCGTTGTCTCTAATTGGGGATCATATTTAAGTAGTTATTTTTCCCACCTGTGTTGGTGGGATCTTGTTTATGTTTAGTTGCCTGTGAGCACTTCATTGACTTCACGTTTCGTTCATTCTTTGTTGTTTTGTGCGTTTCAGTTAATAAACATGTGGAAACCATATCACGCTGCGTCTTGGTCRGATAATTCTTACGACGYACGTGACAGTCGTCCCCTTATGCCATAGTTTGTACATCTCAATTGTTAGTAGAAACCACATTTGTTTAAGCAAGTCAGCCATATTTAAAAAAAAAAAAGGCAGTACATGAGGATGAATGAACTGTAGCAGTGGTAAGGTGTTGGGACTGCTGTTGGGCCCTAACAGTTTGTGGGCTCCGTTTGTCACCGTTGTAGTGCAATTAAAGTATTGTTTAGTGTTGTGTTGTTGCTTTGCTGGCATGCATCCCACATTATTTTTGTTTGCRCCACTAAGATTTACATGTTAGAATCGCCACTGCCATCAAGTATCATCAAGTATTCTCACGGCTTGTGAGAGCATTGTGAACTGCTGTAGCACAGTTGTCTGAGTTCGCACCCAGTGTTGGGCAATCGTTTTGTATGAATGGAAACTAATGTTGGTGTAGCATACTGTTTTTATTTAACCAATCCAAAGGCTGCTGCCTACCTGCCTCCAAAGGCGCCTAGCTTAGTAGGATGGGATTTGAAAGCAGCATCATGTGATAACGCATTGACATTCCACCGGCACGAGACATTTGAAGTCGCATTATAGCCACTGTAGCAGTGTGAGAAACTAGTGCTAGCAATTCAGTGAACAGCTATCCCAAATGGAAATATCTGACATGAATAACAAGTAACAGAATCGATCTCCTCAGTACCTTTAATTGAATGAAGTTGACACCGACCAGAAAAATGATTGGTCGCTGCTTCATCATTGTGGACATGACAGGTAAGCTTGTATGCATGACATCATACAGTCTACGATTTATTCAGATAGCTAAATAAGCTAGTTTACTAACTGTTTAAGAATGAATAATATCAAATCAAATCAAATGTTCTTTGTCACATGCGCCYAATACAACATGACTGGAGTCTCTTTGACAATWTTTRGGGCTTTCCTCTGACACCGCCTAGTATATAGYTCCTGGATGGCAGGAAGCTTGGCCCCAGTGATGTACTGGGCCGTACGCACTATCCTCTGTAGCGCCTTACGGTCAGATGCCGAGCAGTTACCATACCAGGCGGTGATGCAACCGGTCAGGATGTTCTCGACGGTGCAGCTGTAGAACCTTTTGAGGATCTGGGGACKCATGCCAAATCTTTTCAGTCTCCTGAMMGGGAAAAGGTGTTGTRGTGCCCTCTTCACGACTGTCTTYGTGTGTTTGGACCATGATTGTTCATTGGTGATGTGGACACCAAGGAACTTGAAACTCTCGAACCCGCTCTACTACAGCCCTGTCGATGTTAATGGGGGTTAGGCCCACCTTTTTCTGTAGTCCACAATCAGCTCKTTTGTCTTGCTCACATTGAGGSAGAGGTTGTTGTCCTGGCACAACTCTGCCAGGTATTTGACCTCCTCCCTATAGGCTGTCTCATCATTTTCAGTGATCAGGCCTAACACTGTTGTGTTGTCAGCAAACTTAATGATGGTGTTAGAGTRGTGTTTGGCCACGCAGTCATGGGTGAACAGGGAGTACAGGAGGGGACTAAGCACARACCCCTGAGGGGCCCCAGTGTTGAGGATCAGCGTAGCAGACATGTTGTTGCCTACCCTTACCACCTGGGGGTGGCCCGTCAMGAAGTCCAGGATCCAGTTGCGGAGGGAGGTGTTTAGTCCCAGAGTCCTTAGCTTAGTGATGAGCTTTGAGGGCACTATGGTGTTTAATGCTGAACTGTAGTCAATGAATAGCATTCTCACATAGGTGTTCCTTTTGTCCAGGTGGGAAAMGACAGTGTGGAGTGCGATTGAGATTGCYTCATCTGTGGATCTGTTGTGGCGGTATGCAAATTGAAGTGGGTCTAGGGTATCCGGGAGGATGCTGTTGATGTGAGCCATGACTAGCCTTTCAAAGTACTTCATTGCTGCAGACGTGAGTGCCGTGGGGCGGTAATKATTTAGGCAGGTTACCTTCGCTTCCTTGGGCACAGGGACTATGGTGGTCTGCTTGAAACATGTAGGTATTGCAGACTCAGTCAGGGAGAAGTTGAGTACACATCCTGGTAATGCTTTGAGAACCCGTCCTGGTACTCCYTCTAGCCCCGCGGCTTTGTGAATGTTGACCTGTTTAACATGTTGACCTGTTGTGATGCTAATATTGCGTTTGTAATGAGTAGGCTTGCATTGGGATTAATTCATAAAACGATCACACCTGTGCATTTCTTATCAAGGTCGGGGGTAAAATAACCCTGGACATATTTGAAATGGGTAACTACATCAAGTCCATTGGAAGATTGAGTTATTTGTGCCAGAAGTCCATGGGTTAGAATCAAACCCATGTCAACACGATAGGCCTATATATGCACACTGAAGGCAGCGGCCCTAACTGCTAGACCACGCCAGGCCACGATTGAACTACATTTTTAGTTKATTCGTAACCTTAGGATACACTAGAAACTTGTATGTCCTAGCCTAGTGCAGACCAATATCTATCTTGCATTATTAAGCTGTATYAAATGACGAGTGAGTTAAGAGTTAAATAATGGTTGAAGAGACAAAGAACAGACAGAGAAGCACCAGAGAGAGAGGAGAGTACACTTTATTATTCTGCGGGCTTTGCCTACAAGAGGCAATTTAATCTGTCATGTTGAGCATGTTTGCTGTTGGCAGAGAAGAATGCATCATTGTTTTTATTATTTAAGCAGGTCTGCAGAGCTGCTGCTGTTGGAGGAGTGTGTGTGTGTGTGTGTGTGTGTGTGTGTGTGTGTGTGTGTGTGTGTGTGTGTGTGTGTGTGTGTGTGTGTGTGTGTGTGTGTGTGTGTGTGTGTGTGTGTGTGTGTGTGTGTGTGTGTGTGTGTGTGTGTGTGTGTGTGTGTGTGTGTGTGTGTGTGTGTGTGTGTGTGTGAAGGAGCAGGGGGATGCACGCTCAGTTAAAAAAGAGCAACGGGAGGCTTCGCTTCCCATGCCTCTTCACACTTGACTCCATCTTTGTTTCTGACATCCACTCTCCCTAGAGCAGAGTTTGGAGGACAGTTCCCAAATAGACATTCTTAAACAGTCACTCTCTCTCTGCACCAGTGCCACTCATGGGGTTAGTTCCTCCTAACTTACTTCTGCTGAGAACAACTCAGCACTCCTCTTTCTCTTTGCACTGTAGTAGCTAATTGTCTCCACTGCATAGTATATGTGACCCAACACCTCCATGTAAGCACATTGTCATTTTTGGATTTTATGTGAGAAGAATCTGACAGCGTAGGGATTGTTAAGTTTGTCAGTCCTTTACCCATTCAGAGACAGGTGACTGATACATATAGTGTATTATTATGGTGTTACAAATAATAATGTAACCGTTATTTAACTAGGCAAGTCAGTTCAGAACAAATTCTTATTTACAATGACAGCCTACACCAACCAAACCCGGACGACGCTGAGCCGATTGAGTACCGCCCTATGGGACTCCCAATCACGGCCAGTTGTGATACAGCCTGGATTCGAACCAGGGTGTCTGTAATGACGCCTCTAGCACTGAGACGCAGTGGTCTCTTGAGAGCCCAAATGGTAGAAGTGAATGTTATATGTATAAAGTGTATTATTATGGTAGCGGTGAATGAATATATGTCTCTGCGTGTTTATGTGAGAGAGGGAGATCAAGAGTCCTTGTATCTGCTTCCCATGCATGCCCTTAGGACAGACGGACATGTGAGTTGGACCTTCTCGGACAACTGCCCGGTGTGACTCACCCTCTCTTTATTCCCCTCGATCCAAAACTGCATTGCCCACTAAGGAAGGGGGACATGTATCTCGGAGAGACCTTGTTAGAATGCTACGCTAATTTCAGTAATAGTGAGAGAGGAAGACGAAATGAGAGGAAGAAAAAAAACAGAGTATAAATAAATCCTCAATAAGATACAGTAATACGATCAATAGTCATACTTAATGACAGACACATTTTCTCTCAGCAAAAGGAGCCTTTATTGGTGGTTGTTTCATATAAATACAGTTTGTACATTGTTTGAGTGAACCACAACAGCGTAAACCTTTACGACAATCAGAGCAGAGCATCTGAAGAGAGACATGCGGTACCATCTAAGGGCCCTCAGATCAAGTCCCTTCTTATGCACATCAAGATGAGACAGAGAAAGAAAGGACGAACACAGACAGGAACATAGATCCACTTACACTGCATGATTGCACGATAATGTATGATAATGAAAGATGTGCTTGATAAGGGGACGAGGGAAAGCGGAACCGCTACTGCTCTCCACCACCTGCCACTTACACTCAGGGCTCTAAAGTGCAACCATTTTGGTCGCATATGCTCTTAGATATTTTGCTTTGCGACCTGACATTTAGTTTGGGAGCACCAGTGCGACCATGAAAATGAATCACCCCAGATAATAATTGTTGTGCCCTCGAGAAAAAAGCGAGTGAATATTAGTTCAATCCAAAGCCRACATGTGAAGAATGTTAAAGAATGCATCAGTGATTTGTATTTCTTGCAACTTTCTGAAGATGTTAACTGCAAACTAGGCACACCGACACTAATCACTGCACGGACGCTCAGGCCACTAGAGCCACACACACCTGTTCTCTGGGGYAAAATCTAGCTTCTGGTCTGTCTGTTGCCAACCTCTCTCACATTTCTCTGTGAGTGGGGTGATAGGCTTCTGAGAAGAAGTGAGATAAGTGAATGAGGAAATCAGGATTTATTTACATGAGCTGCAGATCCGTCGGGCTTTGAAACAGAGAGGGTGATCCAGACGTGATAATCAGTCTCAGCATGGGTTCCTCTATACTCCCCCGTCGCCTTCTCTCCTCTGTCAGTCTCTCTGTCTCCCTCTTCTCTATCACTCTCTTCATGCTGTCAATATCATTTTGTATCTCCTCGTTGCCTCTTCTGTTCATCTGTCAACTTCACTTCTGTCTCCTAATGCATTCGCAACTGAGGCAATTCAAGGATCGGGCTGCGGTTCGCTCYCTCTACAACCAACACACTCCTCTCAAAAACACCATACAATGCTGTAAAAAGTATCATCAGGAACATTCAGGAATGTCATATTCTTATATTTTCCTTGAAATAGGATAGATTGTTACYGTCAGATGATTCTTAAATAGACTGCTTCCAGAAAGCCAAGCCCATGTCTGAAATTTGCACTCTATTCCCTTTATAGAGCTCTGTGTTTGACCAGGGCACATATGGCTGCCATTTGGAACGTATCCCAATTTACAGATAAAGTACATGGCCTGTGAGTCACTGCTGTTCTGGCAGGTCTACAGAGACGTGGACAGACACACTCTGTCCAGACCCATGCAGATGGACTGGTGTTTAATACGCACAGACTGCCCTCTACTCTACTCTCCTTTTACAGACAAAAAACAAAGGTCCAGTCCAAACACAAACATGCTTCATCTGACACAGGGCTCGCCGCTCGCCGATCCCTCTCCTCTCCTTTCATCTGTCTGGTGAGGTCTCCACTGGAGGTCAGGAATTATAATGAGACCATGCCAATCCCAGAGCGAACTGTTGTCTGTGTTGTTTTAGTAATTCCCCAACATTATTTAGCACTATTTCTCTGTTGAGGTCTGCAGGGGTGCTCCTCCATTCACTCTATATATTTTGGGGGGGGGGATATTTAAACTTTTTCTACACTTAAACATAGTTTAGATTCTTTGTTTGAAGTCATACTAAATACTATAGGCTACAATATTCTCGACAAACTGATATTCGATTAAAATAGTAGCTGTAATATGAGCAAACGTATTCAAAACATTAACACAACATTGAGATTTGCATGAAAACAACGAACAACACAGCTATGCGTTAAAAGGCAAAAGAAACCCCCAGAAAACATCTGATTATGTACATCAGAGATAGTGGGTTAGTGTAAAGCAATACTAACACTGTAAATACCTTTGCTCTTTTTTTCATTTTTCTTTTACTGATGAYTCCTGCTAAAATAAATATCTTGACACGGCTGCAACAAGACACTTCACAATGTCGATATAGATCTCTCAACAAGAATAACAAATACATGTGAAATACACATGTCTGAAATAACACATAATAACACGCATGAAATAACACATAATAACACMRATGAAAGCAGAACCCGAGAGAGTAAGTGGTGTAACAGAGGTGGTTTGGGATGGTTGCTGATAATGGCCAATGCAGGGGACTCAGTCAGGTAGAGGATATCATATGGAAACTGGACAGTAAAACCTGTTGTTCTGTTGTAAACAGAGATCTTCCTCCAGGGATGCTGCGTACTGGGCTAATAGTTCAGTCGTGCAGGGTAATTGTCTGACAGAGTGTTCAGAAACGTTCAACAGTGCCTCAGACAAGTCAGCAGCAGGACAAGTGAAATCCATTTGATAGATCAGTGCAATACAAAACAACAACGTTGCTTTGTTCAACGGTTCATCTTACCATTTCTCCCATCCTGGTCTCATAGACTAGACGTAACATAGGGCATGTACATCCAGGACACTAAAATTWGTATGATATGTAACGTTTGGTATGGTTCAGTGGAGGCTGGTGGGATGAGCTATAGGAGGATGAGCTCCTTGCAATGGCTGGAATGGTAMAAATGAAACGGAGTCGAACATGTTGTTTCCATATGTTTGATACCGWTRCATTAATTCCATTCCAGTCATTACAATCAACCTGTCCTCCTATAGCTCCTCCCACAAGACTCCACTGGTATAGTTACATAAGACAAAAGGTTAATTAAGGTAAAAATAATGTCTAGCGAACCAAAAGTTGCGTATTCAAATCTCATCAAGGACAACGTAAGCATTTTAGCTAYTTAGTAACTTTGCAACTACATCCTACTTTCAACTACTTAGCATGTTAGCTAACCCTTCCCCTAACCCTAACCTTAACCCTTTAACCTAACTCCTAAACCYTAACCCTATAACCTAACTCCTAACCTTAACCCTAACCACTCACCAATAGCCTAGCAAACATTAGCCACCTAGCTAATGTTTGAATTAGCRACCTAGCTAATGTTTGAATTAGCCACCTAGCCACCTAGCTAATGATAGCCACAAAAAATTGGAAATCGTAACATATCATACATATTGCAAATTCTTAATATATTGTAGGAATTGCAATGCGTAACATATTACAATTGTAATTCATAACATATCACACAAAATGGATAATGGAAGTCCACAAATTAATACATACATACGAACATACATACGTACCATATTATACTAAATGGAGTGTCTCGTATAGAATAATACAAAATGCTCTGAGACCAGGTTGCAGCTTTTCTCCCTCCAGCAAATTGTAAACCACATCAGCTGCAATAGTTGGATATGTTCAATTGCTTTCATGTGCTGTTTAGCGTGACAGTTATATTCAAAACAAAATGTACAACAGAGACCAACACAGACCACACAAGCCAAGCCATGTGCAGTAGCAGTAAATGAGCAAGTGTTTGTAACGTTACAGCATGGCAGGGGTAGGCAACTAGATTCAGCCGTGGGAGAATTTTTGGCGAAGCGTATGGTTGGAGGGCCGGAACCTAATTATAATAATCTGTACGCTGCAAATTGACCACAACTAAGCCCAAAATTTCTATAATTTCGTACCTTAATTGTGGGGGGAAATCACTTGTGGGCRTGTTTTGGCCCGTGGGCCACCTGTTGCCGACCCCTGCAGTATGAGTTCATTTGGTATGCTTAACAATGACATTTCAAAGAAACAACAAAGTTATACAGAGAACCAACCAAACATAACTGTACTATGTACAAGGAGGTCCACACAAGAGATTAACTGATCTTTCAGCACTGTATCAGAGAGCATTGTGTGTGGCACCCTATTCCCTATGAGCCCTGGTCAAAATAAATGCACTATATAGGGAATAGGGTGCCATTTGGGGCGCATCTGTGTCTGTGGTAAACTACAAGCAGTGTGTGAGCTGCTGTCCAGCAGTACTGCTGTAATCTTTGCTTATCCAGAAGTAAAATCTCACGTGATTTGGTCAGCTGCTTTAAAAAATTCTATGTTCGTACATGTTCGAAATGGAGAGTTCCGGCAAAAACAGTCTCCACCCTCGCAAAAGCAAGCTCTCTGTCAAAGTCCCCCCCCACCCCCCACCCCACGCGCAAAGCACTCGAAGCGAAGCAGTTTAAGTACCGCCTTTGCCCAATCCTGATATGTCCAAATGACCAGTGACGGAAAACTGGAACTGATGCTGCTTGTCTCTCACCCATCCCATTCAGTCCTGGCAGATTCTCTCCATCTAAACGCATCAAAGCAGTAGCCACTCAGATCACTGTAGCAGAGATAAGCACATCTCATGGTGCGTTGCACCAGCCAGAATCCATCATGTAGATGGTAGGCTCATACATACAGGTAAGTGAAAATCACATCACATCATTAAGGCAAAGGAGAGATCTGCTCTTTTTACCRTGTGTGTGTGTGTGCATTCGTGTGCATGGATGTGTCTGTATGTGCCTATGTGCGTTTGTGTCTTTGTGTGTGTGCTTCTTTCTGTATGTGTGTGTACAGCTGTTCTGTCTCATTCCATTCCATCTCTCTCTCCCCTTGTGGGTAATTAGTGTGATTGGAGAGAGATGGCGTTGATGAGGACATTCACCCAGTTGAGTAGACAGCATGGCGCCAGCTCTCTCCCAASCCACTGGAACAAGGCCAGCCTATTGTCTCCATCACTACAGTGATCAAAACCAACACTGCTTTCTGAAATAAGCAACCATACATCCTGCAACATTGTCAATTAACAAATCTGTTTTGAATGAGGTTGAGTACACATTCAGCTGCCTCTCTTTGGCATAATCTTCTCTTGAACCTGCCATCTGAAATGTAAAAACATTCTATTGAATTTAGACATTGAGTGTTTGGTCTATTTTTGGTTTCAGTATTCAGTTCAACTGTATGGGAGCTACCGACCTTTTGGTTTAGGACGGATGCCTTTTTGGCTGAACTAGTGTCTGCCTGAGAGAGTTTGTTTGGAGAGAAGAACAGGCTACCTGGTTCCCCATGTTAAATTAATCAGTTGCAAGGCGTGTTTCATTTAGTGGCTGTCTTGAGGAGAAATGCAATGTCTGAGTGAATTCTGTCCTCCTTCCTACAGACTGTGTCCACTGAGACGTGTCTCTCTCTCTCTCTCTCTCTCTCTCTCTCACACACACACACACACACACGCACACGCGCACACGCACACACGCACACGCGCACACGCACACACATCTCATTAAATTTAAATCTGAATGAATCTTAGAAGTCTACCAGACACAGTAACATAGCAGTGGCAAGGCAGAAAGAATAGGTATCTAATTACAACGGGATAAGTAGATATTCTACACCCCTAATGATTTACGTTTTTGAATTCAGTACTACAGATTCAGATTCAAAACAACATCCTGGTACTTTGCCAGCCAGGAAAGGTAGAGGAGAACCGATAAAATCAAACTCTCTCTGTGGTGAACAGAAGCTAGCGGTACCAAAGGAGCAGATTCTGTTGGTTTCTGAAGCCATTGTGGTATGTTGAATTTATTGTCTTCCTAGAAATTTGGCTCTAGGGATTTAATCGTTTGGGCAATAAGCTTCCTGAAAGCTTAGACTCTCCGGAACATGCATGACAGAAGACTGTGTTAGCCCACTTATCTAAAGCCCATAGGCATATGTTCAGGAAGTTAATGTAAAGGATGAATGCAGTACTMTTTCTACCATATTGACACTGAATATAAATATAGAATATGGAATTAAATTGAAATGTAATTTTAAAACTTAATGCAATATTCATTAAATTCAGTTTCAAATCATGAAATACAATTTGAATTGATGAATTCAATTATTCAATAAGGCATTACAAATGCAAAAATATTGATTTAAAATGTAAAATGTTAATACAAACGTAAAATTGGGGAATTTAAATACATGTGTGTGAACAGCTGTGGGTGTCTGTGGGTCTGTGTGAGAATGTGTGATTATGTGTGTGCTGAWCATCATACATACATAAGTGTACTCGTTAGGTTTCAGATGGTGGGGTAGGAGCTGCGGTGTCACAGCTATAACAGCTCCCTCCCCCTGAACACACAGTCACACAGAGGTTGCATGGCAAAGGGCACCCTCTGGTCAAWAGCAATGCACTATCTWGGCAATAGGGMTCCATCTGAGACCCAGAGGTTTTATACAGAGAGAATTGCCTCAAAGCTGCCTCCCTTCRTCCCTCKCWCKCTCAGCGGCATTAMGCTAAGTATCCAGACCCATCTTCCRATCGCTAGTTACAAGAACTAACAAAAGCCTCGCAGTGCAGTTTCTCTTTGTTTATGTAATCACACTACATTTCTCCACTGTCTTATGTCCTGTGAAGTACACAGCTGACTAGCACTCTGTTCAGGTCTATCCCACATTATTCCACTGAAGTCATGCTGAAAGGCCACCAGCTAAACACACATCAGCCCCAGTAGTRTAGTTTCCCATGGAGTGCTGGCTTGTTAACCCCGGGCTTCGTTTCAGGGTCTTAGGCTATGCAACCGGAATACCAAGCTTATCATAAACATGTTCATGAGAACTGACTGTGCTCCCAGCAWTCACACACTAATGCACCATTCAGAAGTACTGATGGTAATATGAACATTAGAAGCAACTGTGAATCTGCTAGATAAGTTTTGGTTAGATTCTGATAATTGAAGCTTTGTGGATAGTGTAAAGGTTCGAGTGTTCAGTTAGGGCTGGGTCCTGTATTAAGCTTGTTTTCTGTATTGATCAAGTCTTGAAGCCAGCCTTTATCTCTGCGGGCTARAGACGGGTTGGTAGTTTAGCAACAAAACCGACACGTGTGCAACTATGGGGCAAAACAGACAGGGTTGGTTTAAATTTCTGACAACATGTAAACTACATTTTGTCTCCAATGTTTGTTGAAAACATAAATAAAGTTGCACAATGAGTACATGTTGTCTCTCAAATACATCCTTACATTTCTTGGTTAGCTAGCTAGCGAATTTGAGCCATTTTAGCATAGACGTGACAGCAGTCAAAAACCTCAAAAAACAAGGTAAAGCTAGCTGAAACGAGCCACTCACMATTCCCCACTTGTCATTGTTGCTAGCTACCTGGCCATCCAGAATCCCAACAACACGCGGCTTTCTGSCCCATTGAAGCGTGCGCATCGTTTTCGTGACGTTCTCAGCTAACTCGTGTASAGCAGGTACCAGGTAGTGTGGGCTAGGTATGCCTTACGGCCAAACTAAAACTCCTGTTTAGTTTGAATCAGGGCACACTGGAAAGCACAATGCCCTCTGAAGGGGAACCAAACCAAGCCTTAGTCACAGGCGGTAGACTTGATGCCCAACATTCAATGAAAGGACATTATCCACATACATGGACYGAACCCACACACCAACACAAATGTACACTCACACAGAAACACGTTCACGGCCACACACACAAAAACACACATGCACACGGTCCCCATTGGCAGATTTTGTGAGAGAGTGTTCAGCGGTGCTTGACTCTACTCTCCCCTCCCTACTCAGGCAGGTTGTTGTAGAAGCTGGAGGTCTCCGAAACGGTCTTGGAGATGCTGCGGGACGAAGAGCCATTGGAAGTCAGGTCCAGAGAGGAGCGCCTGGGTGCCGCCGCACACAACCCCACGCCCCCGCCACCAACCACCCGCGCCCCGGCCTCACACCCGGCCCCAGATAGGGCTCCGAACCTGGGAGGCTCCAAGTCGTCGACCACGTGCGGCACGGCGGACACAGCGGTCTCCATGCGACTGGTCTTATACATGCTGGTCTGGGTCTGTAGGTAACGTGTGGACTTGAGCTCCAGACCCTCGTAAGAGCCAGCGGGAACACAGGGACAGCATCGGAARGCCTGCTTGAAGCCAGCTCGGAACCTAGGGAAGGACAGAGAGCACAAGACAGACACAGACAGACAGATAAACGAGAGACCAGGAGGACAGATTTTTTTTAAAGGGGAATGTGAAAAAGCTGAGGATATAGAGTAAGAAGAAGAGGAAAGAGTTTGATGGAAAATGAGTGGAGGCAGATGTGGAGAGGAGAGGGGTGCTGCAGAATGTTTCATGACTTAGACCCTGGCAGTTCTCTAGCAGTGTAASTAACTCTCACATTTTCGTTTTGTACTTTAATGACACTCAGCCATAACCTAGTGTGAAATAGGCATCTTTCAGAGACACCAGACAGCCGGCAGGTGGTTGTTAGGAAAAACAATGGGAGGTTGGTTCATCATATAATTTACCACCACAGTGAATTAACCATATTTACAATAGCAAAAAATGGAAGATACAGGTTTCAAAATTGCCCTTTGAATGAAGTATGCTAKAGTACTGTAAATTACAGCACATTACACTGTTTTCACATTCGGCAATACACTTGCACTACCCATTAAAATTGACTGAACATCACATTCCATAATTCAAATRAAACTTTATTTGTCACATGCGCCGAATACAACAAGTGTAGACCTTACTGTGAAATGCTTACTTACAAGCCCTTAACCAACAGTGCAGTTCAAGAAGAGTTAAGAAAATATTTACCAAATAAAATAAAGTAAAAATAATAAAAAGTAACACGATGAAATAACAATAACGAGGCTATATACAGGGGGTACCGGTACCAAGTCAGTGTGCGGGGGGTACAGGTTAGAGGTCATTTGTAATGTAGGTAGGGGTGAAGTGACTATGCATGGACAATACACAGGGTGTAGCAGCAGTGTACAAAACAAATGGAGGGGGAGGGGGGTGTCAATTTAAATAGTCCAGTGGCCATTTGATTAACTGTTCAGCAATCTTATGGCTTGGGGGGTAGAAGCTGTTTTTAAGGAGCCTTTTGGTCCTAGACTTGGTGCTCCGGTACCGCTTGCCGTGCGYTAGCAGAGAAAACAGTCTATGACTTGGGTGATTGAAGTCTCTTACAATTTTATGGGCTTTCCTCTGACACCGCCTATTATATAGGTCCTGGATGGCTTGGCCCCAGTGATGTACTGGGCCGTACGCACTACCCTCTGTAGTGCCTCACGCTCAGATGCCGAGCAGTTGCCATACCAGGCGGTGATGCAACCGGTCAGGATGATCTCGATGGTGCAGCTGTAGAACTTTTTGATGAWCTGGGGACACATGCCAAATCTTTTCAGTCTCCTGAGGGGGAAAAAGTTTTGTCGTGCCCTCTTCACGACTGTCTTGGTGTGTTTGGACCATGATAGTTTGTTGGTGCTGTGGACACCAGGGAACTTGAAACTCTCGAACCCGCTCCACTACAGCCCCGTCAATGTTAATGGGGGCCTGTTCGGCCCGCCTTTTTCTGTAGTCCACAATCAGCTCCTTTGTCTTGCTCACATTGAGGGAGAGGTTGTTGTCCAGGCACCACACTGCCAGGTCTCTGACATCCACCCTATAGGCTGTCTCATCGTTGTCAGTGATCAGGCCTACCACTGTTGTGTCGTCAGCAAACTTAATGATGGTGTTGGAGTCGTGTTTGGCTACGCAGTCGTGGGTGAAGAGAGAGTACAGGAGGGGACTAAGTACACACCTATGAGGGGCACCAGTGTTGAGGATCAGCGTGGCAGATGTGTTGTTGCCTACCCTTACCACCTGGGGGTGGCCCGTCAGGAAGTCCAGGATCCAGTTGCAGAGGGAGGTGTTTAGACCCATGGTCCTTAGCTTAGTGATGAGCTTTGAGGGCACTATGGTGTTTAATGCTGAGCTGTAGTCAATGAACAGCATTCTCACATAGGTGTTCCTTTTGTCCAGGTGGGAAAGGGCAGTGTGGAGTGCGATTGAGATTGCGTCATCTGTGGATCTGTTTGGGCGGTATGCGAATTGGAGTAGGTCTAGGGTTTCCGGGATTATGGTGTTGATGTGAGCCATGACCAGCCTTTCAAAGCACTTCATGGCTGCCGACGTGAGTGCTACGGGCGGTAATCATTTAGGCAGGTTACCTTTGCTTCCTTGGGCACAGGGACTATGGTGGTCTGCTTGAAACATGTAGGTATTACAGACTCAATCAGGGAGAGGTTGAAAATGTCAGTTGGTCCACGCATGCTTTYAGTACACATCCTGGTAATCCATCTGGTCCCGCGGCTTTGTGAATGTTGACCTGTTTAAAGGTCTTGCACACATCGGCTACTGAGAGCGTTATCACATAGTCATCCAGAACAGCTGGTGCTCTCGTGCATGCTTCAGTGTTACRTGCCTCGAAGCGAGCATTAAAGGCATTTAGCTCGTCTGGTAGGCTCGCGTCACTGGGCAGCTCACGTCTGGGTTTCCCTTTGTAGTCCGTAATAGTTTTCAAGCCCTGCCACATCCGACGAGCGTCAGAGCCGTTGTAGCAGGATTCAATCTCATGTGTGATCAAATCTGTGATCATTGAAGACATCTTTCACAATGTAATCAAATGAAAGACACGAAAGAAACAATGTTTAGATGGCACTAGTTTGCATCAAGCCTGTCTTGAGCATTTGGCCATAGGTTCTCATCGAAATTGCAGTAAATATCTTCATTGTTCATGCACTTAGGGAAAAACCTTTTGGCATGGCGAATCCAAACCTGACATAGGTCTGGATAGAAATCATTGTAATGCTCAGCGAATACTACAGTAAAGTCTGCAAAAACACTACAGTGAATACTATAYTATTCCTACCACAGTACACACTATATTATTTTTTCATGTGGGCTTGTCAACATCAGGTAAAATAAAAAATCATAATAGTCATCATCATAGTATTACATTCAAGCATATCATACTTTTATGTTTCAACTTTACAGACGTACATTTTCATGATCTAGCTCTCAAAATCTGCAGTAGACAAACCAGTTTACATCTATAGGTTTACCAAATGTTTAAGTGATCATCAGTCAAATTAAGTAATAGTAAAATGTTTTCAAAATAGAAGAGAATCATATCAAAAGTAATGTGAGCATTGCATTGTGAAAGGCAATTACTTTATATGAAAATGTATTGCAATGTGAAACATGTATTTCTAGATGAAAAACTGATTAAGTTTGGTGAAAAAATGACTATGATTTTGTGTTTAGAGTTTTGAAACAACTGCCTTTTTGATGATCTGTTTTGAGTTTTGTACCACACAATTGTGAAAATTGCACCAAAGCGATAAAAAAACTGTAACAAGTCATATTAGAGCAAGTAGTTGTTGTTCATGCAGGAATTCATTTTTTTTTCTCTCATTTTGCCTTCACCACATAAGTAAAGGTTATGAATAATATGTGCTGAATGTTCCTCAACATATAAATAATGCAATTAATAAATAATCTACCTAATAAAAAACAGGTAAGAGAATTTTAAACCATTTTGATTTACCCATTGTGTGTGTGCCTGCATGCGTGCCTAGGTGCCTGTGTGTGTGCCATATGCACGCACCTGTGTGTGTTCCTCTGTAGTGTACCTACCTGTCGTTGAGACAGCAGTAGATGATCGGGTTGTACATGGTGGAGCTCATGGCCAGCCACATGACAGCCAGGTAGACTTGTTGGATGTAGAGCGTCTCAAACAGGAGGGGGAAGAACAGATGGAGCAGGAAGTACACGTGGTAGGGCAGCCAGCAGATAGCAAATGTACACACCACCACGATCATCATCTTCACCACCTATCACAGACAGAGATACAGATCAACCACAGGATTGGGGTTCATTCAAATTCTAATGACAGAGATCCTATTAAATGAGTTCTGTAATTCTGAGTTCGATTCAGTCATTTCAGGAGGCATTTCAATGACATACATGGCATTGTTGAATCAAAATGTAATTTTATATTYTGGGGTCAAGACAACAGGAAATAAAGGGTATGTGTGAGAGAAATAAGAACGTTCTCCCTGGCTGGAACTGGAGGTGATGAAGCCAAGCTGTTCAAGTTCTTCTCCCAAATTACACCATGTTCCCTATAAAGTGCACTGACTTTGACAAGGGCTCATACGATTGTGCTTTTTTTTAAACATTGGGCAAACTATCAGAATTGGAATGCCTCTGTAAATGCAGCCATAGAGGGATACAGCTAGCCCCATAAACTCCACATACCCTTACTGATAATTCACTTGGGTCATTTTGATGTACAGTAGCTAGTAGAGCATGTACACCATAGGTTACCATGGTGTAAACCCATGCATACTTACTGTACTCAATTCTGACATCGTCTAATCTTTCCCAGAGCCCCACAGTAAATATTTACCCTACAATACCCCTGATGTGTTGGTGTACAGATATATGATCTTAATTTGAGCCAGTTTGCTACAGCAYGAAAATAATCCTGCACCAACAGGAAATGTGAATTATTATGTGGATTATAATTAATGGACATWAAAAAAAAGAAACTGTACCTTACATCCATGATATAATACTATGGTCAACGCTATTTCTTTAAACCTAGTGTTAGTGTATGGTACCTTGTGTTTGGCTGTGAGCTGGGCTGGTGTAACCCAGGGTTACTGTACTGTACCTTTTATTATAGTGTGGTGTACCTTTTAATATAGTGTGCTGTACCTTTTATTACAGTGCGATGTACCTTTTATTATAGTGTGCTGTACCTTTTATTACAGTGCGCTGTACCTTTTATTACAGTGCGCTGTACCTTTTATTATAGTGCGCTGTACCTTTTATTATAGTGTGCTGTACCTTCTTATTATAGTGTGCTAACCTTTTATTATAGTGCTGCTTTACCTTTTATTACAGTGTGCTGTACCTTTTATTATATAGTGCGCTGTTACCTTTTATTATAGTGCGCTATACCTTTTATTTAGTGTGCTGCTACCTTTTATTATAGTGTGCTGTACCTTTATATTATAAGTTGGCTGTACCTTTTATTACAATGTGTGCTGTACCTTTTATTATAGTGTGCTGTACCTTTTATTATAGTGTGGCTGTACCTTTTATTATAATGCACTGTACCTTTTATTATAGTGTGCTGTACCTTATATTATAGTGCGCTATACCTTTTATTATAGTGTGCTGTACCTTTATTATAGTGTGCTGTACCTTTTATTATAGTGTGCTGTACCTTTTATTATAGGTGCTGCTTACCTTTTATTATAATGCGCTGTACCTTTTATTATAGTGTGCTGTACCTTTATTATAGTGTGCTGTACCTTTTATTACAGTGTGCTGTACCTTTTATTATTAGTGTGGCTGTACCTTTTATTATAGTGTGCTGTACCTTTTATTATAATGCACTGTACCTTTTATATAGTGCGCTATACCTTTTATTATAGTGTGCTATACCTTTTATTATAGTGCGCTATACCTTTTATTATAGTGTGTGTACCTTTTATTATAGTGTGCTGTACCTTTTATTATAGTGTGCTGTACCTTTATTTACAGTGTGCTGTCCTTTATATAGTGCTGTACCTTTATTTATAGTGTGCTGTACCTTTATTATAATGCACTGTACCTTTTATTATAGTGTGCTGTACCTTTTATTATAGTGTGCCTTGCTACCTTTTATAGGTGCTGTACCTTTTATTACAGTGCTCTGTACCTTTATTACAGTGAGCTGTACCTTTTATTTATAGTGTGCTGTACCTTTTATTATAGTGTGCTGACCTTTTATTACAGTGCGCTGTACCTTTTATTACAGTGCGCTGTACCTTTTATTATAGTGCGCGTACCTTTTATTATAGTGCGCTGTACCTTTTATTACAGTGCGCTGTACCTTTTATTACAGTGCCCTGTACCTTTTATTATAGTGCGCTGTACCTTGCGTTTGGCAGTGAGCTGCTCCTTGTAGCGGTCAGAGGAGTCTCCAGGTATGTTACTGGCCCAGAGAGTGAGGCCCACCACCAGATAGGCACAGCCCATCACCAGTAGAGGCAGGAAGTAGATCAGCACTGTCACGCACATGTAGTACCTACAGGACACGACAGGGAGGGGAAGACAAGATCAGCATACAGCACCGCTACATTGTACCTACAGGAAAGGGGAAGAAGATCGGCACAGTCACACACACATACAGGTAACTGCCAAAATAATGGAAACACTTTAGTAAATGAAAAATAGAAAATATATTGAAAGCAGGTGCTTCCACACAGGTGTGATTCCTYAYTTAATTCAGCAATTTGATGATTTGATGAGCATGACAGCGTAGTAAACCATATTTCATGGCATCTCAGTCACCAGAGCTCAACCCAATTAACACTTCTGGGAGATTCTGGAGGGGTGCCTGACACCGCGTTTTCCACCACTATCAACAAAACACTAAATTATAGAATTTATCATGGAAGAATCCCTCCAATAGAGTTTCCCAAACGTGGTGCACGTTCTTGTTTTGGCCCTAGCACTACACAGCTGATTCAAATAATCAACTAATCATCACTTTTTGATTATTTCAATCAGATGTGTAGTGCTAGGGGGAAAACCAAAACGTGCACCCCTTGGGGTCCCCAGTACCGAGTTTGGGATACACTGATCTATGCCAAGGTGCATTGAAGCTGTTCTGGGTCATGATGGCCCAATGCCATATAAATACACTTTGTGTTGATGTTTCCTTTATTTTGGAAGTTACTTGTAATCAACAGGGAGCTGGAAGAAAAGCGGAGACAGGGAGGACATCAGTGAAAGATAACATAGAGTCAAAAAAAGGGATCAGATAGGTGTGTGGMTTCGGATGGGATTCTTATCAGGTAACTGTATCTTTAGGTCAGGTGCAACAGTAATAGGGTATGAATAAGGGCCTCCTTATCGAGCAAATATATCTAATAAAACTATTCTGAGAACATTTTTCTATATTTACATGGCAGAGGAACTAACTCCCCCATAATTAACTTTCCAATAATAAATAACAAATTAAGACAGCTAAGATTCAGTTAATACGAGTTAATGGCTTGGTTATCAGACACAGTAGCCGGTCTCTCCTCCCCAGAGACTTCCATGGAAGTCTGTGTTTTTTATTTTTTTAAACAAGGAAAATTCYGACAATTATTATAATCAGATAGAACGCCCAGGAGGACAGAGACATAACATCAGCCTTCAGGCCCTCATACCGGCCTACTGAGCAAAATGCAGGTGCACCAGACGATCAAACCTGGCATACATAGTACACAAGGCATAATAAATGAGCCCAAAGAGAGAGAAGCTACAATTCAACCAATTGACTTGAAGGCTTATCTTTTTTTTGCATCAATGGTTTTCCTCCCCAAAAGCTCTGTTGTACCRTTTTGTTCTCTAGTGATGCATGCAGTGTTTTAGTTTTTTGGATATAAAAGGTAAGACGACTGTGGAAAGCATCTGTTTGTGTTTGCCGAGGAATCCAATATTCAAGGTATACTTCRGAATTGTGTCAGTGAAGCCGTTTATCTACTTCCCTAGAGTCTGATAAACTCGTGGACACCATTTTGTTTTGTCTCTGTGTCCAGTATGAAGGAAGTTATAGGTAGTTTCGCGAATCAATGCTAACTAGCATTACCTRAATGACTGGAAGTCTATGGGAACAGCTGGAAGTCTACAGGAACAGCTAGCATGCTAGCTGTTCCAGTCAACAATAGTTAGCAATTGCGCTAACGCAACATAGCAACTTCCTCAGAGAGAGATATAAAAATGGTATCCACGAATTCATCTGACTCTGGGGAAGTAGATAAAGGGCATTGCCAACATCCTGAAATATCCCTTTAATGGCATTCACAGTCTGTTACCAGTGATTATTACAGTGAAATGTTTGGGAACTGTATGAGAGAGTACAGGCAGCAAATTGGTAATGGGTGGGCTCCTGTACAGACTTCCACYGACTTTTTTGTCTGAGATGTGTGAAATTAACTGTCACAGCTCCCTAACACTTMCTTTTTGTAAATAATATGAATTCAATTCAAAGGAGAACACACCAAGTTTCTAAACCCAGAGGAGCAACATCGCGAGACTGCCGGTAACACTTGTGAAACAGACCAAGCAGACCAGGCCAGGGTTTGGGGTTTGAGAAGTAAATGATAGAAGTTAAACATTCCTCCTTACTTGTTCATTTTCTTGGTTCGAGCCAATGTCTTATAAAACAACCTTGTTTAAAGAGATAAACTGATGTTATTTTAGTCAAAACAACTTTGTATCGAAGAAGTGCCTTTGATTTGATGGCCTGACCACACGSAGTTCYGCGCGAGACGACTGTTAGARCCGATGARGTGTTTCTGCACATGAGCTCAGCTAGCCAATGACGCCATGACATCGCCTACAAGTGTGATTGGGGATTTCTATTGGAGAAGCCGTTTTCTGCCTATCTTCATACTGTACTGTCTTTGGAGAACCGGTAGGCAGTACTTCCTCAGATAAAGTCTTGTTTTATAGTGAARAAAAATATAAAAGCAACATGTAAATTGTTGGTCCCATGTTTTCATGAGCTGAAATAAAAGATCCCTGAAATTGTCCATATGRACAAAAAGCTTATTTCGCTCAAATTTTGTGAACACATTTGTTTGCTTCRCTGTTAGTGAGCATTTCTGCTTTGRCAAGATAATGCATCTACCTGACAGGTGTGATATATCAAGAAGCTGATTAAACAGCATGATCCTTCCACAAGTTCCCCTTGTGCTGGGGACAATTAAAAGCCACTCCAAAYGGTGCAGTRTTGTCACACAACACAATGCCACATATTCCTCAGGTTTTGAGGGAGAGTGCAATMGGCATACTGACTGCAGGAATGTCCTCCAGAGTAGWTGCCAGATAATTGAATGTTTATTTGTCTACGATAAGCCGCCTCCAATGTCGCTTTGAGAATTTGGCAGCACGTCCAACCGGCCTCACAACCGCAGACCATGTGTAACCACGCCAACCCAGGACCTCCAATCCGTGTTCTTCACTGGCGGGACAGTCTGAGACGAGCCACCCGGACAGGTGATGAAACTGTGGGTTTGCACAACCAAATCATTTTTGCAGAAACCGTCTCAGGGAAGCTCAACTACGTGCTTGTCGTCCTCACCAGGGTCTTCACCTGACTGCAGTTCGGCGTTGTAAACATCATCGATTTCCACTGTACAGAGCAGATGGCGTGTATGGCGTTGTGTGGGTGAGCAGTTTGCTGATGTCAACGTTGTGAACAAAGTGCCCCATGGTGGCGGTGGGGTTATGGTATGGGCAGGCATAAGCTACGGAGCACGAACAAATTGCATTTTATCTTTGGCAATCTGAGTGCACAGAGAGACCATGACGAAATCCTGAGGCCCGTTGTCGTGCCATTCATCRGCCACCATCACCTRATGTTTCAGCATGAAAATGCACGGCCCCATGTCSCAAGGATCTGTACACAATTCCTGGAAGCTGAAAACYTCCTAGTTCTTCCATGGCCTGAATACTCACCAGACATGTCACCCATTTCCCACCAATATCCAGCAACTTCGCACAGCCATTAAAGAGGAGTGGAACAACATTCCACAGGCCACAATCAACAGCCTGATCAACTTTATGCGAAGGAGACTCTATGCATGTTGTGCTGATCCATAGATTAGGGCCTAATGAATTCATTTCAATTGACTGCTTTTATTATATGAACTGTAATTCAGTAAAATCTTTGGAATTATTGCATGTTGCGTTTATATTTTTGTTCAGTGTATTTGTAACAACAGAGAAACCAATAACAACGGTGCCATATTTTCATCCCTCTCTCTCTCAACATGAAAGAATTCTCAAATCGCACCCTATTCCCTATATGGTGCACTACATAGGGGATAGGGTGCCATTTGGGACGCATTAAGGACTTCCAAATACGGACACATAGAAAGAATGTGTATATCAGGCCAGCTTTTTCCATACTTACCTCCCTATGACTCTGTCAGCAAAGCATGTGTTTAATTTCTCKGACAGTTTTCAGGGTTGTTGTTGTCACTAGGATAACTATTTTCTTCAGGGGAATATTTCAAAAGGTAGCAGGGCTTGTCAGTGTGTTTTGGTTTGGCAGGCTGAGGATCTGACTGTTTGCAGGTCCTTATCAGGGTCACTTCACTTGGAGACTGTGAGTCAGACAGCATTTTAGTATTTTGCAACASCCATCACAAGCAGCTGAGGATATCACATGTCGTCGACGCATTCATGCAGACACACTCACCAGGCAGACCCATGCATTGACACACAGACATGCCATAGACATACACACAGAAACCCACACAAATGCATGCACACAAACTGTCAAACACGTACAGTTACACACATACACTATGAGAAAAYAAGGTGCTATTTACAACCTAAAAGGTTTCTTCAGCTGTACCAATTGGACAACACTTTGAAGAACCATTTTTGGTTCCAGGTAGAACCCTTTTTGGTTCAATGTAGAACACAGGAGGTTGGTGGCACCTTAATTGGGAAGGACGGACTTGTGGTAATGGTTGGAGCMAAATAAATGGAATGGTATCAAATACATTAAACACATGGTTTCCATGTGTTCGATGCCATTACATTTGCTCCGTTCCAGCCATTATTATGAGCCGTCCTCCCCTCAGCAGCCTCCACTGATGTAGAACCCTTTCGACATGGATCGCAAAAGGGTTCTACCTGAGTTCTACCTGGAAGTGTACAGATGTAAGATATTTTAGCCAGTTTGCTACAGCAGGAAAATAATCCTGCAGACACAGGAAATGTGAATTATTATGATGATTATAATTATTYGACATCTTTGTAGGGGTTGATACAAATTTAATAAGGGAACTTTAAGTCTGAAATTTCAAAGTGGAAATTAGAAACTTCAGAAGTTCTCCTGCAACAAGGTGATCAAATTAAGATCCTACAAATGAAAATGCTTAAACACACACATACACACACACATACAAATTTAATAAGGGAACTTTAAGTCTGAAATTTCAAAGTGGAAATTAGAAACTTCAGAAGTTCTCCTGCAACAAGGTGATCAAATTAAGATCCTACAAATGAAAATGCTTAAAC
>NC_036855.1:31591889-31606279 GCF_002910315.2 Salvelinus sp. IW2-2015
TGTCACGTCCTGACCATAGATAGTCCTTATTTTCTATGGTGGAGTAGGTCAGGGCGTGACTCGGGGTTAGTCTAGTTTATATTTTCTATGTYGGGTTCTAGTTTTGTTTTCTATGTTGGTGTTTGTTATGATTCCCAATTAGAGGCAGCTGGCTATCGTTGTCTCTAATTGGGGATCATATTTAAGTATCATTTTTCCACCTGTGTTTTGTGSGATATRGTTTATGTGTAGTTGCATGTTAGCACTRCATTGTCGTCACGTTTCGTTTWGRKTTTATTGTTTTGTTGTGTGGTTCACTTATTTCTAATAAAAGATGTGGGACCCAGATCCCGCTGCASGTTGYTCCGAGTATGCTTCCAACGATCGTGACAGTGACCTTTAAAATTAGGGAGGACGATTAATTTTTTTCATGAGTATGGCCTTATTTCTATTYCATTATATTGGATGACTGTCATTCATATTCCATTCACCCAGCTCAATGTTACATCGATAGGTTTAGGCTACTACATGATACTCAACTGTTCCCTATACCCATCATGAGGTTGCTACATGAATMAACGTTTACAACGTAGATGCACAGGTCGAAAGAACATTTTTAGTAATCAAGGTGACAGACAGTGACACATTCAATACCGCCTTGCACACTCTTGCCTGCATCTAGCTCATCTAGGCTTTAATTATTAGTCCAACAGTTGCAAACAAGAGGTTCCATTGGACAAATTCAGGTATGTTTATCCCCGTTTTATTCCGTTTGCTTACGTTTTAGAAATGTTTTTTAAACAGAATCGGCGGAATTAAACACCCTCTTATCACACAACAACACAAGTTCACTTTAATAGCAGCCACATACAAACAGCATGATCATTTTGCTCGCTGTATAATTCCTTCTCGCATCTACTTGCTCTCCTCTCTAACCTTTCCCCTTGCTTGTGGACTTCAGTCACAACCACATCATCTGTCTGTGACCAGGCAAAAATCTTTCCAAGCCAAACCTTCATATCATAACCACTAACTGCTACACACAGCCATATAATTCACCATATTAGCATATTACCATATAACGTCATAGTCAACATAATACTAGAAACTAATGCATTAGTAAACCCGCTACAATCATGCAGTACAGTCAGCAAGCAGTTTAGCAGTTATACCGGTGGGACCCGGTGGCAATAAATTAATAAAACCAAAAGCTTACCTTGCCTTGGAAGAGTTCCAGTGTTGGATAGGCATAGCCAGCTAGCTAACATAGCATCCCTCTCTGTTTGAGCCGGGTGTTTGAGTAGGCTAAACTAGCTATCTGCATTCGCTAGCTAAGTGAAACTGAAAGTGAAAAAAAAAATGCTACAAAATATCTCTCTCTATCTCTCTCTTTCTCTCTCGCTCTCTCTATTGCTTCTCCTTCATTTTTAAAGAAATTAAATTGTTCAAAACTATTGCCTTTCTCTCTCTGAGTCAATTACTCACCACATTTTATGCACTGCAGTGCTAGCTAGCTGTAGCTTATGCTTTCAGTACTAGATTCATTCTCTGATCCTCTGATTTGATGGWCAATATGTCAGTAAATACTGCAAGAGCTCGGAGGTTGTCCTCTGAAAGTTGACATAATTACTGTGTAAGTCTATGGAAGGGGTGAGAACCATAAGTCTCCTACTTTTTCTATTGAAGTCAACGTACCCAGAGGAGGACGGAAACTAGCTGTCCTCAGGCTACACCATGGTGCTACGCTATAGAGTGCTGTTGAGGCTGCTGTAAACCTTCATTGCAAAACAGTGTGTTTTAATCAATGATATGGTGATGTAAATATATTTAGCTTAGTTTTATCTAAAAAGGCAAACTTTTTTAATGTTTCACTATTTTTATTTGTATGAAATTCACTGACGAGGATGGGCCGCCCCTTCCTCTTCTGAGGAGCCTCCACTGCTTCACAGCTTTTAGTTTGCCGTACATTATGGGGTGAAGAGAACCAAGGAGAGCATTGGGAAGCGGTCCCGGTGACAGACTTGCTATTCTGTTCCCCACAGCACAAATCAAATAGAGCATACAATTATAGGTGTGAAGTGCTAACATTAACTCCTTATATATATATATATAGCACTTCACGCCTATAATTGTATTGTTCATTGAAAAGGGGAAAGGYGATACCTAGTGAGTACAACTGAACGCATTCAACCGAAATGTGTCTTCCTCATTTAACCCAACCCTCTGAATCAGGGTATGACAACCGTAATCTTTCCGTTCTATTTTGGTAACGTAAGGAAGGAAGCAATGTAGAGGAAAGGTTGGGCAGAATATCACTCAGTCAGACACGTGTCTYATGGTGTCACTCTCCTGCTTCATGTTCATCTATGAAGCACATCAAAACAGTGTGAAAGATGAGAGGTGAGAGAGAGGCGAATGGAAGAATGAATGCGAGAGGCTCAGATCCAATGATTCAGCAATAACATCTAAACTGCCAAAGCCCCCTACAATACAAATAATAATCTGTTCAATATCTGGCTACCCATATTCACCTGATACTGCAGCTCAGAATATGTCTAGTGGCTTCGCAATCACACCATTAAATAATACTCTGTTTCCTTCCAACAATGTTTTGTTAAGGTTAGACACAGGGTATGTAGTCTGCATGCACTCTCAGTCTAGTCTGCGTCTCAAATGGCACCCTCGTTCCCTTTATGGTGCACGACTTTCGACCAGAMCTATATGGGCCCTAGTCAAAGGAAGTGGACTATAYAGGGAAAAGGGTGCCATTTGGGATGTTCTCTCAGTCCTTTCAGTTTTTTTATTGCTTTCGATGGATGGAGCTAAGAGGATAATATGAAATCAGCCCTGCGTTTGGACAGCTAGAAGATAATGGAATTGAGCTTTTTATGGTTAACCCAAGCTGCTCTTGAGTGGAGACACAATTCGAGGAATTTGGAATCGATAGTGAAGGTAAATAAAATATTTGATCTGTTAGGCAACAGAATAGTGAACAGCAGAATGTCTTGGTCTATCTTTTATATGCTCTGCTGAAGACATGCAGAAGTCGACACAGGGGGGCCTTAACTCTCCGCTGCTTTCGATAACAGTCATCATTAGCATTGTATTTAAAACAGAGTCAAACTGCTGCTTTAATAAGCAGTGCGGGAATGGTAAACGTTACATCGGCTTTAATAAATAGTGAGAGAAGAGTAAACTGTATAGTTGTGTATTCTACTGTTTACATCTGAAGTGATATTTTCCCTACACAGGTGTACTTGATAAAAAGCTTTTGGTGTTTTTTCTTTCATCGAGAAACAGAAAAGAAACAAAGCATTTTTGTTCCATGCTGCTTTTATTTACTGGCTAGTGTTTACCAACAACCCTCATGCATTTGTTCTCCATTCAAAGTAATCAGGAGTGTTTAGTTTAGTGATTAGTGGAAATGCCCACGCACACGCACACAAACACACACTCTCGCTCTCTCTCTCTCTCTCGCTCTCTTTTTCTCTCTCTCAAACATACACACACTTATAAAGGAAACTCACATAATTCTGTAGTCGCAGCCAGTGTATTCGGGCCACTCGATGTAGCAGATGATTCGTCCAGGCAAAGCTCTTCTGTCACTGAGTAGTAGTACTGAGGAAGGCCAGGAGCAGAGCCAGCACCCAGATCACCCCACGATCACCTTGGTCTCTGTGGACGACATACGCTGTGCTGCAAGGGGTGGATGATGGCCATGTACCTAGGAAAAGAGGAGAGAAAGGAGGGTCAAACACATGTTCAGGAAGATACAAGGTGAAGATCTACACACATACACACACACAGGGGTGTAAAGTACTTCATTAAAAATACTTTAAAATATACTATTAAGCAGTTTTTGGGGTATCTGTACTTTACATTACTATTTATATGTTTGACTACTTTTACTTTCACTTCACTACATTCCAAAGAAAATGATGTACTTTTTACTCCATACATTTCCCTGACACCAAAAGTACTAGTTAAATTTGAATGCTTAGCAATACAGGAAAAAGGTCAAATTCACAACTTATCAAGAGAACTCCCTGGTCATCCCTACTGCCTCTGATCTGTGGACACGAAACATAAATGCTTCCTTTGTAAATTATGTCTGAGTGCTGGAGTGTGCCCCTGGCTGTCAAAAAAGTTATAAAAAAGGAAATTGTGCCACCTGGTTGTTAAATATAAGGAATTTGATGTATAGTATTTGCTTTTACTTTTTACTTTTACTCAAGTAAGACAATTTAGTACTTTTTCCATCACTGTACTTACTTTTAGACTTTTACTCTAGTACTATTTTACTGGGTTACTTTCACTTTTACTTGAGTCATTTTAGATTAAGGTATCTTTACTTTTACTCAATTATGACAATTGAGTATTTTTTCCACTGCACACAACACACACACACGACACACACAACACACACACACACACACACACCACACACACACACACACACAACACACACACCACCACACACCACACACACACCGACACACACACACACACAATTGACACTATTGATCAAACTAAAACGCTAATGTTTTATTCTTCCCTCTGAGCATCAGGACTATCCAATCCTCCCCCGTCTCAATTTAGTTTGAGTCATAGACTGTATGCCTTTGACAGAGTAAAAGCTTATCCTCATCTTCTTAGAATTAAGGTGACTCGAGGAACCCTGGAGATTCTCAAGAACACTGGAGTTCCACAAGGAACCATTGCAGTCAATGGGTTTATATTTGAACCTTTGGTTAATTGAGGGTTCTTTGAGGAACCTTCAATGTTTCAATGTAGCAAGAGTTTCTTGAGCACGTTGAATGTATTTTCCGTTGAATTTGTTACGCTGCCAGACTCAGAAGAAGATGGAAAAATATGTGTTTTCGGGATGGCTTTAGGGGATAGCTAGCAACTTGTAAACAATTACCCATTCCTATGAGTACTATTGTAACACTAATGTCGAATAATACATTATATAATACAGTTGAAGTCAGAAGTTTACATGAACCTTAGCCAAAATACATTTAAACTCCGTTTTCACAATTCCTGACATTTAATCCAAGTAAATGTTCCCTGTCTTAGGTCAGTTAGGATCACCACCTTTATGTTAAGAATGTGAGAATGTCAGAATAATAGTAGAAGAGATATGATTTATTTCAGATTTGATTTCTTTCATACACAATTCCCAGTGGGTCAGAAGTTTACATACACTCAATTAGTATTGGTAGCATTGCCTTTAAATTGTTTAACTTGGGTCAAACTGTTTCAGGTAGACTTCCACAAGCTTCCCACAATAAGTTGGGTGGCATTTTGGCCCATTCCTCATGACAGGCTGGTGTTACTGAGTCAGGTTTGTAGGCCTCCTTGCTCGCACACACTTTTTCAGTTCTGCCCGCAAATTTTCTATAGGATATAGGTCAGGGCTTTGTGATGGCCACTCCAATACCTTGACTTTGTTGTCCTTAAGCCATTTTGCAACAACTTTGGAAGTATGCTTGGGGTCATTGTCCATTTGGAAGACCCATTTGCGACCAAGCTTTAACTTCCTGACTGATGTCTTGAGATGTTGCTTCAATATATCCACATAATTTCCCTTCCTCAATATGCCATCTATTTGTGAAGTGCACCAGTCCTCCTGCAGCAAAGCAGCCCACAACATGATGCTGCCACCCCCGTGCTCACGGTTGGGATGGTGTTCTTCGACTTGCAAGCCTCTCCCTTTTCCTCCAAACATAACAATGGTCTTATGGCCAAACAGTTCTATTTTTGTTTCATAGACAGAGGACATTTCTCCAAAAAGTACGATCTTTGTCCCCATAGGCAGTGGCAAACAGTAGTTTGGCTTTTTTTATGGTGGTTTTGGAGCAGTGGCTTCTTCTGCTGAGCGGCCTTTCAGGTTATGTGATATAGGACTGTTTTACTGTGGATATAGATATTTGTACCTGTTTCCTCCAGCATCTTCACAAGGTCCATTGCTGTTGTTCTGGGATTGATTTACACTTTTCTCACCAAAGTACGTTCAACTCTAGGAGACAGAACGTGTCTCCTTCCTGAGCGGTATGACGGGTGCGTGGTCCAATGGTGTTTATACTTGCGTCTACTATGTTTGTACAGATGAATGTGGTACCTTCAGGCGTTTGGAAATTGCTCAAGGATGAACCAGACTTGTGGAGGTCTACAATTTTTTTCTGAGGTCAAGAAAAGCCACTGAGTTTGAAGGTATGCCTTGTAATACATCCACAGGAACACCTCCAATTGACTCAAACTTAATGTCAAATTAACCCTATCAGAAGCTTCTAAAGTCATGACATCATTTTCTGAAAATTTCCAAGCTGTTTAAAGGCACAGTCACCTTAGTGTATGTAAACTTCTGACTCACTGGAATTGTGATACAGTGAATTATAAGTGAAATAATCTGTCTGTAAACAATTGTTGTAAAAATGACTTGTGTCACGCACAAAGTAGATGTCCCAACCGACTTGCCAAAACTATAGCTTGTTAACAAGACATTGGTGGAGTGGTTGAAAAACGAGTTTTAATGACTCCAACCTAGGTGTATGTAAACTTTGACTTCAACTGTACATACAGTTGAAGTCAGAAGTTTACATACACTTATTTTCCAAGTGGTCTATGTTAAAGGGCACTTCGTTTAATATAACAGGTTTTTAAAATTCAATATTTGTGCACAATTTCTTCCAGGGGTTGGAACTGAATTATTTTCCAATCGTTTCATTCTGAACAGAACCATTATTTTTTTCATTCCGTTCCACTGTTCCGACCAAAACAATAACATTCTGAACTGGTTCAAACAATCAAAAAAGTAACGGTTTATATCATTCCTTTCTGTTCCTTTTTAAACATCTGAAACATATTTTTTTACATTTAGCTCAAAATTAATTTACTTCACCAATCAGTGCGGATAGAGCAGCTTGCTGTGGAGCGGGTAAGCGATTGAATCTGTATAAGAAAGTCGATAACTGCATGGTTTAATCATAATGAAAGACAAAACACACACTGTGCTGCCAGTCAGTGTAGGGCGTGAGATGCAGCTGAAATTTTGAGGGTGAGAGAGAGCGAGAGAGGATGGAGGAAGCTTACCTTGAAGTGCTGGGCATTGTGTTATGACATGCATTATCTGAATTAGGCCCACAGAATTATACATACGGAGGAGCGGCTTCTATGGAGGAACTTTTAATGTCTTTGAACTTCTGAGTTGGTTTAATGTTGGACCAGAGCAAATGATAGCTAGCTAAGCTAGCTAGCTAACAAGCTTGTGTGTGCAGAGCAGCACTAGAATTAAAAACGTCTTACATTTTTGTAGTTAATAAATCCAATAAATAATAAATAATCCATAAAATCCTATCCTTAACTAGCATTGAAAAGTAAATTTAATTCTTCTCTATGTAGCCCTTTCCTGCAGTCAAATGACCTAGTGGRTTCATTAGTGGAATGTTATTCATATTTTTCATAGTTTCATAATTAATCAACGTTATATTATTTGTTATATTTCAGCTTTCTTTGATGTATATAAAGTGTAATATTGGGATGCAAACTCAAAATGCAATACATTTCAATTGTATATTTGACATGGTACAGGTGTCGTCTTTTTTAAGCCCATAAGCATGTGTGTGAGGTGTATACTTTTGTTTCAAAGTAGATTTGTTTAAGACTACCAAGAAACACTCTGTGTGATCCTGATTTAGCCCATCGCAGTAAAAGGTCTCTCCCTAATTTCTGAATTATGCTTGTAACATAGTCAGTAGGCTACAGTATCCTATGTTTCTAAGTGACACAGTGAGGGCTTGCATGGGTGCTTTGTTGTGATTTTTGAGGGACTGGAAAAAAATGCCTTGAACGTAAAATAACGTTATTAACCAGTTTCCATGCCTTTAAAAGAACGTTCTCTTCCAGAACAGTATGGATCACTTTCGTTTTCAGTTCGGGTTCTGTTCCTCAAATAATTTTGTTATTTTCCGGTTTTCGGTTCTGTTCCCTGAACCGGTTCCAACCTTTTTATTTCTACTTCAAATATCAAAGGCATATATTTAGTGGAATAACCCTTTAGTCCTAGTCCAAAATTACATCCTATTCCCTATATAGGACCAGTGACTGTTCAAAAGTAGTGCACTATATGGAATAGGTTGCAATTTGGCATGCAACCCCAAGCAAGTCCCATTCCATCAATAGACTACTGACCTAATGAGCGGCACTTGAGAGTTCAATGTCTTTAACTTGGAGATTTAATCAACATCTTAATCCACCTAATAGCCCCATTTAATCTTCTATTTGGACATTCTCCCAATAATCTTTGATTTCAAACGTTCTCTGTAGTCCAACACAACTATCGGTCACATCTTGACTATCTGCTATACCTGGCTCATTCCATTACCACACGGCTCTCGGAATCCCCTATCTTGTTTCAAGTGATACTCACAATGCTGCTTCTCCATGGTATGGGTTTAGTTCAGCTGTGTTTCTGACAACACTCTTTGAAAAGCATATAGAGGCCTGGCTTACAGGGATAGTGTGGGTTAGCTGCTGGTGACTGATGCCAGCTTGTTTTCTGTTCACCACCTGCATACAAATGCATAGATTTACATACTGTATGTTCACATGAACACACAGCAAATACAAACCTCTGTATTTCTCTTTATRTTGTATAACCTTACAACAACAGCATGGAACCACGGTTTTGGGAATCCTTTTGTCATTTTTTAAACTAGAAATTCAATCTTTTTTCTGTATCTACTGTTTGCCTGGAGTGTCGGCAGCATCCCTCTTTGTCTCACTTTCTTTCAAACCTGTTTTCCACCTCACTTACTTTCTCGGTTTTCAACCTGGCTTTGTTGCGAATGTCTCTGGGCAATAGCAGACCACACTGGAAGATGGTATAAATCAGGTATGGGCAACTGGGGCCCGTGGCCCCTCTTTTGAAGAACCTCGGTTAAATTTCCCCCCTCCCCCCAAAGAAACTCAGTCGGAGTCTCAATTTACTGTTGCGAGTTAGAATAGTAGAATACACAAGGTGCAATTTCAAAATMTGGTTTTGCATGAGCAATTTTTCTTTTGTCATGTCAGTCGCTGATAGTCACTCAATTAGCCCATGTCAGCTAACATTTTTTAGATTGGTAAATTAGTCAAGCCAGCTATCTAAACTCATAGTAATCATGTTCGAATTACCGCCCAGGGGCCCCCATTGATTTTGTTAGTCACTCTCACTCAGATATAATATTAAAAACTGCAAACATTTCTCTCCACCCTGTGGTAAAATGTATAGAATTGCAACAGTGGCCCCTCATGAGGATTGTGGCCCACACCCCAATCCCAATTGTCCGTCCCTGGTATACATGAATGAGAGAGGCACAGGTCTAATGATCCGGCAATGACATCTYAACCACCAAAGCCACTTAATACATAAGGAATAATCCAATAAAGACAACAGGCAGATGCTCTGTCCGGGTGCTCTCTTGCTCTCGTGGAGAGCTATAAGTCTTTAAGGTATAGGCTCCTTCTACAGAGGTGCCAACACAATATTTAACCTTCACGCTTGCAGTGTTTTTTCTGTTTTGAATTGTTTTGGTTTAAAGGCTGTAATTTGATCAGGAATCTATTTKCCAGTTCATTGTGCTCTCAGGGGGTACTGTTGTTTTGCTGAAGATTACATAAAATCTCCATCAACAGATGGGAGGAAATGAGCCCGGTGGCAGACCTGGGTTGAAATACTATTTGAAATCTTTCAAATACTTTGAGTGTTTGTTGTTGCCTGWCTGGGGTTCCAAATGGGTGGGGTTTACAGTATTGGGACTATACGTTGGTCAATTAAGTGGCATGGTCAATTAAGCACAGATAAAGTAATTGAAATATTTTCAAATAGTATTTGAACCCAGGTCTGACGGGTGGTGAGAGGCTGGGTGCAGAGAGGGGTAATGCTGATTGATAGAGAAGATTTCTATTCCTGCCGGAGACATATACTATATATATGCAGCAGCCCAACGTTGCCAACCATTGTGTGTGTGCGTGTGTGCGTGTGTTTGTGTGCCCTACCCTGCGTTCATTACTCCAGCAGTCAGCACTTCCCGCTGGACACCAGCCATAGACAACCTAAATCTAATGCTACCCACAGCCCACATCCCACAGCCCACAGCCCACAACCTAAACCACTGAAGACAGAGATTTGAAGCAATATATCCTTAATTATTATAATCCAATACACATACACTACCGTTCAAAAGTTTGGGGTCACTTAGAAATGTCCTTGTTTTGGAAGAGAAACAGCACATTTTTTGTTCCATTAAATAAAAATCAAATTGATCAGAAATACAGTGTTAGTACATTGTTAATGTTGTAAATGACTATTGTAGCTGGAAAACGGCCGTTTTTTTTATGGAATATTTACATAGGCGTACAGAGGCCCATTATCAGCAACCATCACTCCTGTGTTTCAATGGCACGTTGTGTTAGCTAATCCAAGTTTATAATTTTTAAAGGCTAATTGATCATTAGAAAACCCTTTTTCAATATGTACGTACAGTGCTGAAACTGGTGTTCTGATTAAGAAGCAATAAAACTGGCCTTCTTTAGACTAGTTGAGTATCTGGAGTATCTGTTCGATTACAGGCTCAAAATGGCTAGAAACAAAGAACTTTCTTCTGAAACTCGTCGACATTCTTGTTCTGAGAATTAAGGCTATTTCCAGCGAGAATTGCAAGAAACGAAAATTCTCATACACACTGTGTACTACTCCCTTCACAGAACAGCGCAAATTGGCTCTAACAGAATATAAAGAGGAGGGAGGCCCGGTGCACAACTGAGCAAGAGGACAAGTACATTCGAGTGTCTAGTTGAGAAACAGATGCCTTACAAGTCAACTGCACTTCATTAAATAGTACCTGCAAAACACAGTCTCAATCTCAACAGTGAAGAGGCGACTCCAGGAGTGCTAGCCTTCCTAAGAAATTTTGTGGTAGAACTGAAAAAGTGTGTGCGAGCAAGGAGGCCTACAAACCTGACTCAGTTACACCAGCTCTGCCAGGAGGAATGGGCCAAAGATTCACCCAACTTATTGTGGGAAGCTTGTGGAAGGCTACCTGAAACGTTTGACCCAAGTTAAACAATATAAAGGCAATGCTACCAAATACTAATTGAGTGTATGTAAACGTCTGACCCACTGGGATGTGGAAATAAATCATTCTCTCTACTATTATTTCTGACATTTCACATTCTTAAAATAAAGTGGTGATCCTAACTGACCTAAAACAGGGAAAATTTACTTGGATTAAATGTCAGGAATTGTGAAAAACGGAGTTAAATGTATTGGCTAAGGTGTATGTAAACTTCCGACTTCAAGTGTATGTGTGTGTGCGCACTTGTGTTATGTGAGTGTGTCTCTGGACAGATCAGCTGTAGACCTACAGTAAATATAGGCTTTATTTATCACTCTGCATTGGCGTGTGTGGCTGTGTGTGTGCAGTCCTCTTATAGGTGAAAGGTGGGAGACGGGATATGATGGCCTAACATGACACAGTGCAAATAAATCCAAAGTGAATAGACGGTGTGCCAGAGTCTGGTCTGGATATAGCGCTGCCGTGTTGACCCAGACTAAATACGTTCATGACTACCTTACATCTCTTTTCTCACAACCCTCTAACTCTCTCTTTTTATTCCTTCACAACTAAATACAGAATTTTGTTTCTGCTTTTTTATAAAAGCAATCAGATGAAGATAGGAGAGAAATATACAGAGATTGGCTGAATTGCTGTGACATCCCCGAGAGTCAGGAAGAAATTAGGAAAATGAATGAACAAAAACAGACACAGTAGTCTTGCTGGCCACAGCTGGGAGAGAACGGCATGGCTGCATTAAGATGCTCTGCACTGCAGCAGCACAACGCTGCCAAGCAACACACCACACAAGGCATATACACACAGTGTCACACACCATGCATGCGCTTTCTCTGTGTATCTCTTCTCTCTCTCTCTCTCTCATCTCTCTCTCCTCTCTCCATCTCTTCTCCTCTCTCTCTCTCCTCTCTCTCTCTCATCTCTTCTCTCTCTCTCCTCTCTCCCCCTACACACACACACACACAACCACAACACACCACACACACACCACAACACACACACACACACACACACACACACACACACACACGCACACACACACACACACACAACACACACACACACACACACACACACACACACACACACACACAGCAACGCGTCACCCCACACACACACACACCACGTCACACATCCACACCCCACACATCTACATCAACACACACATAACATCACACACACACTACACCACACACATTCACACACACTACACACACACGACACCACACAACACACACACACACACACACACACAACACACACACACGAGTACACCACCGCACACGGCACGAGCGCACAGCACACACATACATTGACACAAGGGGGGGGGGGGGGGGGGGTTTGACAGAGTCACTACAGGCTTGGGTTTGTGTCTGCCTTGCTGTGAATATGTGTACATCATAGCATGGTAGAAACATGGAGGTGATGACTCAAGGCAGCAGATGCTGGGACTATGAGAGAGGGAATTAACCGGTTTAGCGGAGACGCTCATCACAATTACCTGGCACGTAGCACACTCTACTGCTTTTCTATAGGGCATTAGAGAGACATTTCCTATACAAGGGGAATACATGGAAAGACGCATCATTTGATCTACATAATTGAAGGCATAAACACCTGTTGTTTGTGGTGTTTTTCCTCCATATGTTACACATTAGAGTGTGCCATGATTATTTCGCTCCCTCTGTTTACTGGAAATGTAGAATAAAAATGATAGACCTTACCAATTACATCTTGCATACACGATCACTGCTCATTGAGTATGTCAAAAGAATGTGACCATGAGGAGACAGGATTCATTAGGCAAGTTTATAAGAGTGGTTAGATAATGATGAATGGAGAGATGACTACAAGCMTAACCCGTTGATAAGTATGGGGTTTAATCCGATCAGTATGTGTTGTTTGAAGTGTGTCTTTTAGCGCCTCACATGATGCCTGTTCTCCCTGCTCTTCTTGCTCTCCCTGCTCTCCCTACTCCAGGTCATCTCAAGGGTAATTGAATTTCAAAACACTGCAAAGGTCAAGTACATGCAGACTCTGCTGGCAGAAAAGCAGAGCTATGCATGCATTACAGGTTATTACRTCTGGAGTCCCAAGTCAGGGGGTAAGAGGAGAAATCAGACAGCAGCTTTCACAGAATGAGAATGGCTAAATCTCACTAACAGAAACAGAGGTTAATAAGAATAGAATTGTGGGGGTGAGTCTGCTTAAAACAACAGCCTGGATATAAACACAGTTTACAAGAGTGGGGAGGTCCACAACAACGGTCACAAACAGCACAGACACAGACACAGACACCAACACACACACCACACACACACCACACACACACACACACACACACACACAAACACACCACACACCACACACACACACACAACCAACCCACCACACCACACACCACACACACACACCACACACACACCACACCACACAACACACCACACACATTAGTGATTGATTGGTTTGATGGATTTGATGATGGAGCAGCAACAGCAGCATCACCCCAGAACCAATTAAGTTGAATGAATACATTGGCTATATAACATGTCTATGTAGCCTTGGTAGAAATGTTCTTATCTTAAATGGGCAATCTGCAGTTCAAAGAACAACAAAGTGGGTGCCCAGCCTTTGTTTTGGTAACAGCTGAGGGATAGGGGCTGGAGAAATGTAACACTCTTAAATTCATAGACAGACCTATGGATTCAAGGACTGACCATCCATAATATCAACATTAGGGTAAAGTTTTAACAATGTTTTGAGGCTATACAATGTTTGTTTACAAACTACATGTTTACAAACAATGGAGTAAAACAAACATATATTTTGACAGTAAGCGACAGTAAGCGATATTCTTCAAGAATCAATGGGTATATATTCGGAATTTTTAAAAACTATCAATTGCTGATTGCCTGCTTTGAACCTGTACACTTATAATCTACACGGACACAGCCAGAAGAGGACTGGCCACCCCTCAAAGGCTGGTTTCCTCTCTAGGTTTCTCCTAGGTTCTTGCCTTTCTAGTGAGTTTTTCCTTGCCACCGTGGCTTAACACATCTGCATTGCTTGCTCTCTGGGGGTTTTAGGTTGGGTTTCTGTATAAGCACTCTGTGACATCTGAATTTTTATTTCATTGAGTATTTACATATTTATTACAAATACATTTGTGACAAGATTCAAGTGCATTATTGTTCTGTTTTGCTTATTATGACCATAGGCAAACATTCTTAGCCTTTATCCATTGAAACGTCCCAAACTGACCAGACTGACCACCCCTGTCCACCGGCTAATCGC
>NC_036855.1:31611370-31617834 GCF_002910315.2 Salvelinus sp. IW2-2015
GATACCACACGCACACACACACACACCACACACCAACACACACACACACACACCACACCACACACACACACACACACAACACACACACACCACACACAACACACACCCACAC
Source organism: Salvelinus sp. IW2-2015 (assembly GCF_002910315.2). Classification (NCBI taxonomy): domain Eukaryota; kingdom Metazoa; phylum Chordata; class Actinopteri; order Salmoniformes; family Salmonidae; genus Salvelinus; species Salvelinus sp. IW2-2015. The sequence continues at coordinate 31,611,483 of NC_036855.1, forward strand.
ACACACAACAACACACACACACATTAGTGATTGATTGGTTTGATGGATTTGATGATGGAGCAGCAACAGCAGCATCACCCCAGAACCAATTAAGTTGAATGAATACATTGGCTATATAACATGTCTATGTAGCCTTGGTAGAAATGTTCTTATCTTAAATGGGCAATCTGCAGTTCAAAGAACAACAAAGTGGGTGCCCAGCCTTTGTTTTGGTAAACAGCTGAGGGATAGGGCTGGAGAAATGTAACCACTCTTAAATTCATAGACAGACCTATGGATTCAAGGACTGACCATCCATYATATCAACATTAGGGTAAAGTTTTAACAATGTTTTGAGGCTATACAATGTTTGTTTACAACTACATTGTTTARAAACAATGGAGTAAAACAAACATATATTTTGACAGTAAGCGACAGTAAGCGATATTCTTCAAGAATCAATGGGTATATATTCGGAATTTTTAAAAATCTATCAATTGCTGATTGCTGCTTTGAACCTGTACACTTATAATCTACACGGACACAGCCAGAAGAGGACTGGCCACCCCTCAAAGGCTGGTTCCTCTCTAGGTTTCTTCCTAGGTTCCTGCCTTTCTAGTGAGTTTTTCCTTGCCACCGTGGCTATACATCTGCATTGCTTGCTCTCTGGGGGTTTAGGTTGGGTTTCTGTATAAGCACTCTGTGACATCTGAATTTTTATTTCATTGATATTACATATTTATTACAAATACATTTGTGACAAGATTCAAGTGCATTATTGTTCTGTTTTGCTTATTATGACCATAGGCAAACATTCTAGCCTTTATCCATTGAAACGTCCCCCCCAAACTGAACTCACCTGTCCACCGCTATCGCAGTCATAGAGTAGATACTAGCGAAGACAGCAGCGACGGGGAAGAAGTTGTGAAAGCGGCAGTACATCAACCCGAAGTACCACTCGTTGTGGACGGAATAGACGAAGTTGATAACGGTGTTGAAGGCTGACATAGACGCCTCTGCAAACGCCAGGTTCAACAGAAAATAGTTGGTCACAGTTCTCATTCGTTTGTGCGCCATAATGATCCATATTACTACGACGTTCCCCACCAGAGACACAGTAACCATGCAACTGTAGGCGAATGCCCATAGAACAATTCTCCAAACTGGTTGCACAAACTGGTTCCCGTCTAGATCAGTTCCATTGATTCCRGAAGCGTTGGTCCAATTGCTTAGCAATGGCAAATCAGTCGTGGTGAACAAGGGATCCATTTTGGTGTTATCTTTTTTTTGTGACAAAAATAATGTTGGTCCATGCAATACCTATGACATGTACACTCAACCACTAACAACTGATTGAGTAACTGGTTAGAAATAATCTTGGTGTGTGTTGATGCTTTTCAATTTAAACTTTCTTCATCATTGCCATTCTTCCGATTAATTTGGCACAGCTAAATTAGAATGGTAAAATAATGGAATGATCACTGAAGGCGCAGCTCACACACAGAACATTGAGAATAGTCGTAGCTATTAAAAATTGAATTTGGATAAAACGATTAATATGTATTTKAGTTGACTCCWCTCCGTGTAAAATTGAGATGGTCCTTGGTGTATGGCTCTTCTCCACCGCAGCAAAAAGACATGGGGAACAGCGTCCTAGTCTCCAGCGCGGTACTCTGTACTCCGTACCCTATACTCTTGGCTCAGAGAGGTGCTCTCTCTCTCCTCTCACACAATCGACGTGCGCCAACCGGAGCGCAGCCAAGAGCGCGCATACGCGAATATCATAGATGTTCTGCAATAGTGTGTGGTAACTTGAGACGTCCATGGACTGGACAACTTGTTCAGCAAGACTAGCATACTTAAAGTAATRAATGATTGTCTAAATGTAGACAATAGAGAAGTATTTAGCCGACGAATAAAAGGACTGCTGCTWTAGCAGATAAGGACTCCTGTAGTGAATGGGGGTTGTATTTCAATGGTGTAATTTATTATAGGCTCTTTACCTAACAATTATCCGATAGCTCACCATTTTCTGAGAGCATTGTAGAAACATTATACAGTTGAAGTCGGAAGTATACATACACTTAGGTTGGAATCATTAAAACTTGTTTTCAACCACTCCACAAATTTCTTGTTAACAAACTATAGTTTTGGCAAGTCGTTTAGGACATCTACTTTGTGCATGACACACGTAATTTTTCCAGCAATTGTTTACAGACAGATTATTACACTTATAATTCACTGTATCACACATTCCAGTGGGTCAGAAGTTTACAATACACTAAGTTGACTGTGCCTTTAAACAGCTTGGAAAACTCCAGAAAATGATGTCATGGCTTTAGAAGCTTCTGGTAGGCTAATTGACATAGTCAATTGGAGGTGTACCTGTGGATGTATTTCAGGCCTACTTCAAACTCAGCCCCTCTTTGCTTGACATGGGAAAATCAAAGAAATCGGCCAAGACCTCAGAAAAACAATTGGAGACCTTCACAAGTCTGTTTCATCCTTGGGAGCAATTTCCAAACGCCTGAAGGTACCACGTTCATCTCTACAAACAATAGTACGCAAGTATAAACACTATGGAACTACAGAGCTGTCATACGTCAGGAAGGAGATGTTCTGTCTCCTAGAGATGAACGTACTTTGGTGCGAAAAGTGCAAATCAATCCCAGAACAAACAGCAAAGGACCTTGTAAGATGCTGGAGGAAACAGGTACAAAAGTATCTATATCCACAGTAAAACAAGTCCTATATCGACATACCTGAAAGGGTGCTCAGCAAGGAAGAAGCCACTGCTCAAAACCACCATAAAAAGCCAGCTACGGTTTGCAACTGCACATGGGACAAAGATTTTCCTTTTGGAGAAATGTCCTTTGTTGTGATGAAACAAAAATAGAACAGTTTGGCCATAATGACCATCGTTGTGTTTGGAGGAAAGGGGAGGCTTGCAACGAAGAACCCTTCCAACGAGAAGCACAGGGTGGCAGATCATGTTGTGGGGGTGACAAAAATGGGGAAGGGGAGATGCAGTTTAGAGAGAGACTCAATTATTGTTGCTCTGTTTTCCTCAGTTTCCCCAAATTGGTGTAAAGCTTAAATATTTTTATACTGAGGTGGAACCTTTCTGAAAGCTACATTTTGGTCGTTTTAGAGGCTCTGGAAACTGACCTGATGGGCTTCTGTATCATAAGCCATAAAGGGATATGTCAAAGTAAAACATGAATTTCCTAAGAATTGACAAGAAGTTATATTACTTTCTTTGATCATTATCACAACTGACTGTCCTGCTACATGTTTCTGCTCACTGTCCCCATCTAGTGGTACTTTCTGCCACAGCCACCTAATGCTCTGTGGTGAACTCTGCGCTATAATGGTCATAGCTAAATATCTGAATGAATGTTGTAGCCAAGGAATAGGGGACGGATGGAGAGAGAGAGAGAGAGAGAGAGAGAGAGAGAGACTGCTGAATGCAAGACTGCTGAATATAGACTGCCAGGGACACATTATTGACTGTTAGCGAGAGCAGCTATAGGAGAAAAGGGAGGAAGCCCTTGTCTGGTGCCGAACTGTACATTTGTATTCCTTTCGCAGTGTCCACGTCGGTGACAGGAGAGATCATATTATGTGCTGGCCACAGGCAGGGTTGGGTCGGTTGATTTTCTAAATGTAATCCGTTACAGTTACTAGTTACCTGTCCAAAGTTATAATCAGTAGTGTAACTTTTGGATTACCCAAACTCAGTAACTTAATCTGATTACTTTCAGTKACTTTTGGATTACMTTCCCTTTAAGAGGCATTAGAAAAAGACAAAAATAATCCATCAAACGCATTTGGTGTGTCATCATAGTGGTCTCTGAATTGATGTCATTGAGAAAACAGAAAGGTGTCATAATGTATTTTTTTTCACAAACATCCTTTCTGAATTTAAAAGTAATCAAAGAAGTAATCATAATTTTTTTCAAGTATCTTTAATCRGATTACAATATTGTTCCAGGTAACGTAACTGGCCACAGGTAAAGTTTTTTTTGTAATCAGATTACATGTAACCGATTATATGTAAAAGCTGGAAAATGAGAGGTCGCAGTAGGATTTGCAAATAACTCTTCATGCTGTTTACATCTCTCCTTTGTATAAGAGTAATTAAATTGAAGCCACAGCGCCCTTTTGTYACAAGACAGCCAGGTATCGTTTGGATAACTAATGTTGGGTGGCAGACGTAGAGGCTTGAATGCCATCTTGCTGGTCTCATTTTTGCTCCATCAGTGAGTGTTTTCGGGATGACACCCAGGCTTTTGGACTGGAGGCCAAGAGTTGGTCATGTGATATTTCCCCACTGTCTGCCATACCAGGATAATTCTCCCAATAGCTCAGTGCTGCCTTGGCCAGAGCAGTACCTCCCATCAAACGGAAGAAAGGAACGTTGTTGTTTGCCAATGTTGGTGGCCACTTAACGATCTGTGCCAAGAGCTGACAAAGTCAACCGTCAGCATCTGATACACTTCCATGATCTTTTATGTTCAATAGTTTAGTGTCATGACTCATACGGCAATATGTTATTCTCAGAGGCACCTGCATTTTCCTGGATGCTGAAACAAAATATATCAGCTTTTCACAGTAGCATGCCYTGTAATTAGACATTTTGCGTGCTCTGTGTATTGAGATTAAATGTGTTGGGATGTTCTGTGCCAGGGAGTATTTTATGACTGATAATGAAGTGTGAGTGCTGCCCTTCGCAGAGCTAATATTGACAGTAATTCACAGTTCAATATGTAATTTTTGTAATTCTCAGTGGAGTTCATGCCTATACCGCTGGTAGTAGTGATTTACTAGAGGTATTTATTGGCTTTTAAACCATGGGCGAATTACTTTTTTCGTGTTTGTGTTGCTGGTTTGATACCACGGACAAATAACTTTGTAGCGTATTTGTGTTATCGTGTTATCGTATTACAGATTGCCTTGCTAGCTATTCAAAGGTGCGAAAAGTCTTGATAGATCTTTMAATTTTAAATTGAAGGTAAAGGAGACTCTGGTCTCTATTGCGTCAAAGACAATGCAACCTGGAAGAGAGGGGGCGGGGGGAGGCAAAGAGAGGGAGAGAGAGAAAGAGAGACTGCTGAATTAAGACTGCCAGGGATTATTTATTTACTGTCAGAGAGAGCAGCCTATCAGGTATCAAGACAAGACCCAGATGCAGACCGTGTCGAAGTAACAATGTTTATTACAGCGACAGGGGCAAAGGTACAGCCCGGCAGGCAGTCAGAGTGGTCAGGCAGGTGGGTACAGGGTCAGGGCAGGCAAGGGTCAAAAACCAGGAGGACAAGAAAAGAGAGACTGGGGAAAAGCAGGCGCTGACACAAAACCYCTGGTTGGCTTGACAAACAAGATGGACTGGCAARAGACAAGCAGAGAACACAGGTATAAATACACAGGGGATAATGGGGGAGATGGGCGACACCTGGAGGGGGGTGGAGACAATCACAAAGACAGGTGAAACAYATCAGGGTGTGACACAGTAAGGAAGTAAGGGAGGAAGCACAGTGTCAATGTGGCTGACAGGAGAGGTCATATTACCTAAGGGAAATGTGCATAAAAGCTGGAAGAGATGCACACCACGAATAAAGATTGCAAGAATAATAAATACATCTGACAAAAGAGTCACCATCATTACAAACCACGTATGAACATCAGGCTGACCCTGACTGAGGATAGTCCAGGTATACAACCACCACATTAAAGTAGTTTCATCAACAACAGCTTTTGATCTATCATCCACTTTATGAGGGAGAACCGGTAATTAACCAGGTCAGGCCCAGAGATAAATTGTTCTGTGTCATTTTCTGTGTCTGAGTGCATCATAATATAATAAAGTATATGCAATTTAGCTGAAGCTTTTATCCAAAGCGACTTACAGTCAGTCATGCATTCATAGTATTTTTGTGTGGCCCCAGCATTACTCAAACCCATGACCCTGGTGTTACAAGCGCCATGCTCTACCAACTGAGCCACAAAGGACAAATACATTTTTTGCATTTTATTTAAAAAAWAWAWTTYTTATTTTTTATTTCACCTTAATTTAACCAGGTAGGCTAGTTGAGAACAAGTTCTCATTTACAACTGCGACCTGSCCAAGATAAAGCAAAGCAGTGCAACACAAACAACAACACAGAGTTACACATGGAATAAACAAACATACAGTCAATAATACAATAGAGAAAAAGTCTATATACAGTGTGTTCAAATGAGGTAAGATAAGGGAGGTAAGCAATAAATAGGCCATAGTGGCGAAATAATTACAATTTAGCAATTAAACACTTGGGTGATAGATGTGCAAAAGATGAATGTGCAAATATAAATACTGGGGTGCAAAGGAGCA